>NC_037676.1:130593765-130634235 GCF_003255815.1 Theropithecus gelada
CCTTCCTTCCTTCCTTCCTTCCTTCCTTCCTTCCTTCCTTCCTTCCTTCCTCCCTTTCTTCTTGTGGTTTTTAGAGTTTATTTCTTTATGTCTAAGTTGGGGAAAAAAATAGGGTCTACCCGTAAGGTTGTTATGGAAGTTAAATGAAAGTAGAAATGTAAATAAGGATTCCCAGAGGCTCAGCGTTCATAGGGGGAGACAGAAGGCCACACAGCTAGTTCTTGAAAAACACAAGCTATTACAGCAACATAGATGGACACACATTTCATGGAATTGACAAGCTTCCCTTCAATGACTATATTAATGGAAGAGGTGGCCTTGATTGGATGGATTGTTTTTAGGGTGCCCTTGAGGGTGAGTCAATCTACAGATTGGAACGTGAAATGGGACTTTCACTATTGGAAGGCGATCATGGTTGAATTTCTAAGAAGTCTTTCTGTGGTGGCCTCATAGATGAATTTTCTATCTAAAATGATAAAAGTCTAGGAAGAAAGAGCTTGCTATAAGTGAAGACCTAAAAGAAAGAAAACAAAGAAGAGGGTTCATTATGTAGTGGCTAGAAAAAACGAATAGAGGAGTAGGAAAGAGAAAGGAGGCATTAGGGAGAATATGGAAGAACTGAAAGAAAAGAATAAATGAGAGAAGAAAGGAAGTGACTGAAAGATAATTAAAAATGTACAAAAGGGGCTGAGCATGGTGGCACATGCCTGTATTTCCAGAACTTTGGGAAGCTATGGTGGGAGGTTCGCTTAAGCTCAGAAGTTTGAGACCAGCCTGGGCAACATGGTGAGACTCCGTCTCTACAAAAATAAAAAATAAAAAAAGCAGGTGGGCATGGAGGTCTGAAACTGCAGTCCTACTCAGGACTGAGGTAGGAGGGTTTCTTGGGCCCAGGAGGTCAAGGCTACAGTGAGTGGTGATCATGCCACTGTACTCTAACCTGGGCAAAAGAGCAAGACCCTGCCTCAGTATGTACATATATATTCAAATATAAGGAAGAGATAATATATGTACATATAAGAGAAAGAGAAGAGAAAGAGAGAGTTAGAGAGAGAGAAGAGAGAGAAGGAAAAGGAGTGGGATTGAGAAAGAGGAAATGAGAGACAATGAGAAAATAACTATACAAAGAACCTATTGTATGCTAGGTATAGTGCTAACTGCTAGGTAGGTAAAGTTCATTTTACTCCCAACTTTATGTGTGTATAGGTGATTCATTTCCAGATTCAAATGTTTGAAGTGGGTTGAGTCTATAGAGTTTTCTCTTATCAGCTCTTTCTCCTTACATAATTATTTATTTACTTCATATTCATTGAACATAGGGACCAGGCACTATTCTAATTATTCTTAGTAATTAGCTAAAGAAGCCCTGAGATGTGTTCATTCTAGTATGTATGTATGTATGTGTATGTGTGTATCATTATCATGATCATCTTATTATTATCAGCATCATTGTCTTTAATGTGCATTTCTCCCTTGAGAGTTTGCAAACAATTCAGTTATCCCATTGTGTGCTCCCAATATTCCTGATGAGGCAGAGATTGTTTTCTCCACTTTGAATATAAGAAAACTAAGATCCAGAGAAGGTAAATGACTTATTACAGGCCACATAGCTACTAGCTAGGACTCATCCCGACTCCTCATCCAGTGCTCACTTTAATTGTATGCATAGGAAGTCAATGTTGCTGACATAGACTGAAAAGGGTTGACACACAGTATTGTGGACTGTTGTGCTCAGTGTGCACAGAGCAGACCTGCATTACATCTCAGCCACTTCTTAGTTGTTTGACTTTTAGCAATGACATAATCTCTGTGAGTCTCAGTATTTTATATAATTTGTAGGTTATAACAGTATAAAGCTTGCTGGATGGCTGGAAATATTAAATAAGATAATGCATAGAAATTGCTTACCCAAGTTCTTGACACAGAGTTAGCCTAAGAAATGTTAGCTATTATTATGGCAGAATCTGCCACCTTTCTTTTGCGCAACGGAATGTGGCAGAGAGGGCAGATCAGGAGCATGTGTGTCAGTGTCCTCGTTCCTCCCAGTGACTGAAGACTCCTTTGCCTGCTACTAACCCCACTGGGCACCAGGCCAGGGCTCTAAGGGAAACTCCTGTTTGTTCCAGCCAAGAGGAATCAGCTGCCACTTTAACTGACATTGTGTAATGGGGTGCAACCCATGCCAGCTATGACTCCCTGGGGTCATATTCTCCCAGGTCAGGGTCTTGAAAATCTTCTTTTTTGAGGGCTTGAGATTCAGCAGTCCATGGAAAAATGACCCAAAAATATTGTGCATGTTTGTGTAAAAATGTGTTGGTGATAGAGTTCGTCAAGGAGGGATCTAGCGAAAGAAAGAAGTGCTGGTGTGGTGCGGAGAACTGTAGGTTCTTGCTTTGCAAATCGGTTAATAAACCCTGTCCCTTGAGAAACCCTAACCCTTGTGAAATTGGCCTTGACGGGACTGTGACATGGTGTTACAATGAACTAGGGATGTGGAGTCAGATTGGAACTTCTGTATTAATAAAATTTAATTTGTAAAGCCATGCCATGGGGTATCTGTTATGATCTCTATTTTATAAATGAGGAAACTGAAATTCACATGTTGAGATGCTCTAAACCTAGTTTTCCCCTTCTCTCTCCCCAAGATGATCTCATCTGGTCACACGTTTAACTTACCATCTACAGGTTGAAAAAGTCAAAATCTATTTCTAGGCTGTCCTCTCCTCTGAACTCTACTCATATATTAAATGCTTGCTCTCCATTTCTACATGAATATCTAATAACCATCTCTAACCTGTTAGGTCCAAGTAGAACCCTTGAAACCTCTTCCCCAAACCCCTACCAGCTTGTTCATCACCAGACCTACGTGTTTCATTGATTATCACCACCATACATCATGTTCCTTGCACCAAAACTCTGCTAACCTGGCTGCTGGTTATTTTCCTAGGTTTCACAAGCTTCCTCATCCACCGTATCCACTCTGTTAGTGAGACCTCTTAACTCTAACTTAAAAACATTTTCCACATCTGTCTGCTTTGTTGCAAATAAACCAAAAGCATCCTAGTCCATGCTCCATCTTCATCTGCCTGGACCATTATAATATCTTTCTAACTGATTTCTCACCCTCCTTTGGCCCCCTATAATTCATTCTCTACACAACTATCAAGTAGATACTTTCACGAAGGAAAATAAGCTCTCTTCTGCTTACCATCCTCAAATGGCTTTCATAGCACTTAAAGTGAAATCCAAATGTCTTACGCTGAGCTTTCAAGCGCCTTCCTGATCTGGTCCCTGGTGACATCCTGGATTTCATTTTCTCTTACTCTCTCTCTGGCACCCTACGATCCAGCTAAACCGGTTTTCTCTGTTGCTCCAACACCCCATGTTCTCATCTCTGTTGGGGTCTCTGCTCTGGGTGTTTCCTCCACCTGGCTGTCTCCAGTCTTAGATCTCCACATTGCAGGTTCCTTCTTACTGTCCATTCTCAGCTCAAACACCATGTTCTCAGGGCAAACCCTGACCCCTCAACCTGGTGTAGATCTTCCTGAATAATTCTCCTTCATGTCACTCTAGTTTATATTTGTCCAACTGTGTGTCTCAATCTGATACTATCTTATGTATTTGGTTTTTCATTTATTTCCTACCTCAATTATTGTACAACTACAGTGTTAATTCCAAGGGAACAAAGACTGTGCTTCTTTCACTTCACTGTCATGTCTGTACATGGTCCGATATGGAGTAGGTGCTCAATAAAAGTTTGTTGATTGGATAAACAACTGCTATTCTGAGGTTACTAAGCTTGCTTCAGCTAAGAACATATTCTACAAGGTATTAATTAGAAAGAAGGGTCAAACGGGTGTGTGAACATGGTCCCAAATATTGTCCTAAAACCAAAGTAACATTTTTTTTTAAGTTTTATTACTTTGGGTAGATTTTGGAAGATACTAAAATAAAAAAGAAAAGTTGTCTTCTCTCCTTATTCTGATTGTGGTTTTACACACTTCAATATAGAAAACAAAACCAAAATGCAACTTAATAACAAGATATATGAAACAAATGTGTGGCTCTGTTGTGTGGTTTTTCTTGGGTGGGGTCCTTGGGCAGGGCAGGATCCAGGCTCATGTGCATCAGTTGGCCTGAGTCAGTCTCCCTGCCCTGAGTCCAGCACAGTCACCTCCATCTGCTTCGGTTCCAGCAGCTCCTCTTCTCAGCATGCCCTGTCTTTTCTTTTCCCTTTGCCCAAGTCTGTTCCACCTGGGTTATACTTTACCCCCATCCCAACAGCCAGATTTAGCAGAGTTCATATCCCTGTGTTAAAATCCCAGCTTATTCTACATAACCTTGAGAAGATAGTTTGCCCTGTCTGAACCGTAGTGCTCTCTTATGTAGAATGGGGACAACACAGTGCCTACTTCATAGAGCATTTGTAAGGAATAAACGACTTGGTACTTGTGGAGTACTCAGTGTGGCACCTCGTGCATTCCAAGTATGCTGCCAAAACTTAAGGATTATGTCCCTTCTGTGCTTACCCTAAAAGACAACCTTTTCCTCAATCATGTGATTCTTGAAAATTCAGCTATTCAGTTTGAAGCATAAAGAGTTTTTCTTCTAAATGACCAACTGTTTTATGTGTGCAGGCCGTTCTGCACCAAAGAGTAGGTTTCTTGAGAGCAGAAACCATAGGATATAAAAATATAAGAACCCTTTTCACCTCCTTCTTAGTTTGCTTCTTCTCAGCCCAAACTAACTGCCAGCATATATAGAGTGCTTGACATTTTACTGCTGCCACTACTGTTATTACTATCATCACTATTACTATAACTGTTACTCCTACTATTACTACTCCATTTCTTCTTTTGTTATTACTCTTATCGCTGTTGCTACTACTGCTATTACTAACACTAGCTAACATTTATTGAGGATTTACTATGTGATAGACAATATTCTATGCACTTTACCTTTGTTACCCTGTTTAACAAACACAATAGCCAATAAAGAAGGCAGTGTTCACAGCAGTTAAAAATGTGGGTTGGAAGTCAGATTTCTTGGCTTTGAATCTTGGTTCCAACGATTAGTAGCTGTGTGATTCTAAAAAAGTGACTCAATCACTCTGTCTCAATTCTCTTAAAATAGCGATATTTATAACAGAATAGAATCAATTAGATAATGCAAGTAAAAAAGGTGTTTTGTTTTTTTTTTTTTTCCAAATGCTGAGTAGTGCCTGGTATTTAATCAATACTCAAGTTACTGTTGATATTAAAAACATTTTTTACTGTATTTAGGGGATATTTATCCCCCTACCCTCCTGCTCTTCTCTGTGTCCCCATAGCACTGTTCTTTGTGCCATCTAGTGCATAGCCTACAGTATTGTAATTGTCTTATTTGTTGAATCCCCTACCAGTTACACCACTTTAGAGCAGGAGAATGAGACTTGTTCACTGTAGTAGCCACGTCACCTACTACAGGCCTGGCACATCCTAAATTTTCACTCAACACTTGCTGAATGAATAAAGAACTGAATTTTTGAGGGTGTAATTTGAAACAAGTCTTGTGCTAACCTGTTATAATATTTAATGCTCATAACATCCTTGGAAGGTGGGACACATTTCTTCTCCTCATTCCTCCCTTTCTTCGTTTCTCCCACAGTGGCAAAGGTTTTACTTTCCCCATTTTAGGGATGGGGACATTGAGACGCATGATGGCAAGCAACCTGGCCAAAACCAGACAGCTTCTGTACAGAGAACGGCAAATCTAGAACTTTGAACTCTGCATTTCTAGCTGCATAGCACTGACTTAATAAATACTGCATCGACTAGATCGAAGTTGGGAAACTCAATGAATATTCTTGAATGATAAGGGTTATGCTATCCCTTTTCTTTGGAATGACATCTTGACATCACTGAGGACAGAAAGAATTTAGAGTCCCTCCAAGGGCCTCTGAGCATTCCCAACAATGTGAATTAGTGAGCAGGTCCCTAACTATATTTGTGAGACAAGAAAATATCTGAGTCCATGCATTTGAGCTCCTGGCTGCCAAAGGAGTTGATTGCATGGCTGATTCACATCAATGTAGAGAAATTGCCTGTTAATCTTTTATTACCATGTTCTTGTTCAAAGAACACAGTTTCTAATTTACCTGTAGTGTGTAGACCCAGTCATTGAAAGACCATAAAGTATTGTTTCTAGTTGGAGATGAATCTCTTAGTTTAAACATTTTAAAGATTAAACACACATATACATTCACATCTTCATTATAAAAGGCAACAAAATAAACCATACAAGTAGAAAATTTAGACAAGGAGGAGGAAACAATAATGCTTAATCCCATGACTTTAGAGCAATTACTCTTAGTATGCTAATGATTTTCCTTCTACACCTCTTTCTATTTATTTTTACAAATTCATTTGTTATAATAGCATTCATATAAAACTGTTTCCCTACTTTCTCTTAGCGGTTTAACAGAATATTTTTCCTATTATTCGAATACAGTATTTGTCACCCTAGTATTTCAGTGGTTAAATACTACTGTCATGGACCACTGCTAAATTTCCAGTTTTCACTATAAGAAAGGTTTTTTTACATCTAATTTTGATTTTCAGAGCCTGTAGTGAAGAAGTATGGAAATGCAGGTTCTTCTTTATTATTGGTTGGAGCTCAAAATGCTGTCCCATTTTTAGGGTTGGGATTTCATGGTCTTCATATTTGCAGATAATAGTTATAAAGTCATAATATTTTTATGGAAGGACTTTAGAGACTTGCTGATCTAATTACCTCATTTTGTAGGTGAGGAACCTGAGGCCCAATGCCTCTGTGCAGGGGACACAGGTGGGAAAGTGTGTGTCATTTTAAGGAACAGCAGAGAGGCCAGTGTAGCCAGACTGTAGTTGGCAAGACAGCACAGAGGGAAAATGTGTGGGGGGTGGGCAGGAAGGAGAAGGAGGAGGTGGAGGGCCCCCTCATGAGGGCTTTATGATTTCTATTAAGACATTGAACTTTTACTCTGATGAGAGGGAGAGCCACTGGCACCACTCTGGCTTCTGGGCTGAGAATAGCATGTAGGGGTCAAGGGTGAGAAACAGGCAGATCATTGGAGACAATTGCAGAACTATAAATAGGGAAGAGGTGATGATGGCTTAGGCTGAGTGTAGTAGGAAGGTGGCCAGAGGAGGTCAATTTCTACATGTATTTTAACGGTTGAGATGATAGTATTTGCTTGACTCCCTGTGGAGTATGAGGAAGGAAAGGAGTCAGAAAGAGTTAATTCCAAGTTCTTCTGGCCTAAATGGCTGAATGTTTGATTTTTCCATTAACTGGGACTCAGAAGACTTCAGGAGACATAGATCAGGATTGTGGAGAGGTGGCAGGGAGAGCCTCAAATCAATAATTTAATAATAATTTAATTCGGAGCATGATAAGTTTAAAAAGTTTATCAGATATTCAAGTAAAGATGTCAATCCAGCAGCTGCATGCACAAGTCTAGAGTGAAAGATAGAGGTACAGAGATACAAATGTGGAGGTTTTGATTGTTGAATGGTGCTCTAAGCTATGAGACCAGATGAAATCACCTTGGAGGTGAGAATAGATTAGAAAGGGAAGAAGATCAAGGATTCTTCTTTGGAGAGATGAGAAGGAGCCAGCAAGGGAGACCAAAAAGCAGCATCCAGTGAGGTGTTTCATGGCTGCATAAAATCCATCATATGGAGGCATTGCAATTGATACATTCCACTGGGGAAGGGTAGTAAGCTGTTTTTCATAAGGACTCAAAAACCACTACAACCCACATTCTGACAATGCGTCTTTGTATTGCCCTGAGCTTTTGCACAGACATCATCTATACGTTGGTACCTGGTAGGCTGGTGACCTAATCAAAGCCCTGGGAACACCTCATCTGGTCTCTGACTAACTTAGTATTTTACATAATTTATTACAATTAGACTTGAACCTGGTTTAAGTTAACCTTTACACTGTCTCTTAGGAGAAAAAAATTCATTCAGTTCAATCCAATAACCTTTATTAATTGTTTAAATTAGTTATAAGTTAGCTGCAAATTAGTTAATCTATACTGGCTAATGAATAGTATAAGCAGTATTGGCAGTGAGCACATTCAATCTACTTAGAGAAATGAACTGGTTACAAAGGCTGTCATGCATTCATTGTTTGGCTACAATGACAGAAACTCTGGTATTACATCATTTTAATCTTGTTGCTCATATGCTATGCAGAAACTGTAGGGCAACAGAGGATGTAAAATCACAGGTTCTATATCATCCAGGGCCACGATAGAATCCAAGCTTCTACTCATTAATGGTGTAGGCTTGGAAAAAATACCTTCTCATCTCTATAATGAGACTATCATACTTATGTCTGTCTCAGAGAGTTGGAGAAATTACTTGAAATATGGTGTATTCAACATATGGCACAGAATAGATACTCAATAAAGATGAATTCCCTTGCTTTTCATTTGCGTTTAGTCTTTAAAGCCCAGCTAAAATGTCATCTAGCCTCCAGAAGGAAATTTGTTGTTCCTATTTGTAACAATTGCTTTCTTCTGGAAGCCCATAAAACAATTTTCTCTTATTTCACTGTCTTGAAGTGAAGTTAGGTATTTGCAGCTCTTTCACCCAAAAGGCAGATCTCATTCATGAGTGTATTTTCCCCTGAATCCCTGAAGCAGTGTGTGGTACCAAGTGTGTGCTCCATACTCTTATCTATTTCATTAACTGTATCAGAGAATTTCAATTTAGATCTGTTTAATAAGTAGTTAATAAGCTGAGGCCACTATGTGCAATTGAAGGTAATGGCATGTTTTGGAAAATTCTTCAAATTTGTGATCTGTCTTCCCCTCTGTATTAGTCTGAATTAATGAGGGTCAACTTGAGAATATTTAATGGGATTCTTTTTCTTAGATGTGTGTTCCTGTATCTTGGGAAATCAAAAATCACCAAACACCAACCACAAATGCTGCTTAGAAAGAATTACATGGTTTTAATTTCTCACTAACCCTGGCTTAATTTTTTTTTTCCTTTGACTTTCTTTGGTTAAATGAGGCCCCCTGGACCCACCATCACTATCACACACACACACATACACACTTGACAATAATGAATCATCAGGCTTACTTGTAGAGTGATTGACAAACTCTGGTCAAGGCGGTATATGATTAAGCACTAGCTTTTTCAACCTCAAATGCTATTTTGGGGCAGAAGAAAAATTTGCCTCGCAAAAAGAAATAAATAATCTTAATTTTATCATACTCGTATATATATATATATGGATGATAATAAGGCAATCCAGGTTATTGAATGCTCACATGGGAGTATTCTTGTGTATGGTGCTAAGAGATATACAAAAATAGTCTCTAAGACTGTAATAGAAATACAAATGGACCACCATTTATTGAGCTCTTACTGTATACCTGGCACCATGCTATGCAGTATACAAACATTTTTGAAATTATTTTGTGTTCTCATAGTAACCCTGGGAGGCAGATATTATTTTTTCTTATTTCACATATATGGAAATTGATTCTTAAGTAATTTAACTAGCCTAACCAGGTCACGTGGCTCATAGGTGGAAGTGGGTTTTTAAAAATCATGTTTGCTCATTCCAAAGTCTGTGCTTATGCCCACCATGGAGTACCTATTTTGTAAAACAGATTTAAAGATGAAATAGTTACAAATATTGTCCTTCAAGAGCTCTAAGTCTAGTAGGAGTCAAAAAAGAGATGAAAAATAAGTCTAATATTTCAAAAAGTGTGATCTTAAGAAAGACCTAGAAAATGCTATAGTAAGGAGAGATTATTTACTAAGTGCTAGCTTCTTCAGTCTTAAGTAAGCTATCATTTCCTTCAGAAAGGCATTCCTGACAGGCTGATTCTCCTCCCATCTCCCACTCCACCCCCACTCATCTTGTGATGAGCAGCATGTGCTGAATAGTATGAAAGTTAAAACTGCTTAGCATGAGGTAGACACTAAACAAAAAAGTGAATGGGATGCATGCTTCATGGAAGGATTGGGTATGTGTGAAGACGATGTGGCTACCTAGAGTGCATTCTCAATAGGGGGAGTAGTTTCAGCAAGTTGGTAAAGGCTTGGCTTCCATGACACATAGAGGAGAACAGTTTTATTTACCACGATAGGTTCATAAAGGACAGTAGGCTGGAGCCAAATAAAGAGAACTTTCAATTCCAGGCCAAATGTTCTCCTTAAATCAAGAGGAGGGCAAGCTGCACATTTCTTAGCAGATCTGTGATTTAGCAAGATTAATTGGACTTTAAGATAAATTGGGATGGAGCAGAACATACAGAAAAGAGCTTTGGAGCTGAGACAGACCTGGGTTTGAACCCTAACCTGGTGATTTACTGGGTAGCCTTGGACATAGAACTTCACCTTTCTCAGCTTCACTCAGTTTCCTCATCTGTACATTAGAATAATTGGGAATATGTGTTGTATTGTTATGGAGATTAGAGTATGAGTATGCCACATGCTTATCTTCCTGGTAAGTAGTAAGAGCTTAAAAAAAGTAGTTATTAATATTATAATAGGTCAGGGAAGGAAGAGACAGAAAAAGAGAGGTCTTTAGCTAGATTTGTGCAGGAATCTGGGTGAGATTCCAGGAGGAACTGGACAAAGGGAAGAGGCAGTGATGATGAGGCAGGAAGTGAGACCAATGCAGCAGATTGAACTTAGCATCAGAAGGAGAGAAGTTGGCCAAGTGGTAGTTAGTCTATATTGTGAAAGGTCTTAGAGTTATATTGTGAGTTATATTGTGAAAGGTCTTAGAGTCTTCTTTGAGAGAAAAATATCATCCACATGGGAGGATTAAAGCATGCGAGAATTAGAGCACAGAACCCTAAGGGAAATGGTGTGGTAGGGCACTAGGTACACAGAAAAACCAATGGTAAGTCATAGCCAGAGCAACTGTAGTTTAATGAGCACCTACTTCCTTTCAGGAAGCCTACCGGAAGCCAGCATTTATTTTCTTATTTAATACTCATTTTACTGATCAGCAAACCTAAGTTTGGAGAGATTCAGTAATTCTTCAAGGGCAGAGATGTGGTATGTGGCTGAGCTGGACTCTAAACTCATATCCATCTGACTTTAACATGTGTGCTCTTAACTCTTTTGCTAGCACATGGAAGAGATCATGGTTATTCAGTAAAGGTATTAAGTTGAGTCTTAAAGTATGAGGTGTGCTGTCATGGAGAGAGTAGGAAGGTCCGTTTGAAGTGTGAGAAAGAACAGGAATGGCATACTGGATATCAGCTCTTTCTATCTTAGGCAGTGAGAAAATGAGCATAAGAGGCCTGGGTAATATTTTATACTATCTTTTTTCCTGAAAAAAAAGTAAAGTGATTCTTGGTTTTTCAGAATAAAGTTAACTATGAAACTAGTATATTTCCAGACAGACTCTCAATAAATAATATATGTTTATGCAGAACAAAATGAGCAACAATCCAAGCGCAGTGGCTCATGCCTGTAATCCCAGCACTTTGGGAGGAGTTTGAGACCAGTCTGGCCAATGTGGTGCAACCCCATCTCTACTAAAAATACAAAACTTAACCCAGTGTGGAGATGGGCATCTGTAATCTCAGCAACTCAGAAGACTGAGCCACGAAAATCACCTGAACCTAGGAGGCAGTGGTTACCGTGAGTCAAGATCAAACCACTGCACTCCAGCTTGAGTGACAGAATGAGACTCGGTCTCAAAAGCAAGCAAACAAACAAACAAACAAAACAAAAACAAAAAACCAAATCAACAACAAACTGAGTTTGACATTTATAAAAGTGGTAAAGTTGGAAAGTTGGGGGCAAGTATTAGAAGTGTTGCATTGGCCCGGCTCGGTGGCTAACGCCTGTAATCCCAGCACTTTGGGAGGCCAAGGTGGGTGTATCACAAGGTCAGGAGTTCAAGACCAGCCTGGCCAACATGGTGAAAACCCCTCTCTACCAAAAAAAAAAAAAAAAAAAAAAAAACCAAAAAAATTAATGGGTATGGTGGCAGGTACCTATAATTCCAACTACTCAGGAGGCTGAGGTAGGAGAATAGCTTGAACCAAGGCAGCAGAGGTTGCAGTGAGTCGAAATCACACCACTGCACTCCAGCCTGGGCTACAGAGTGAGAATCTGTCTCAAAAAAAAAATGCTGCATTGTAGCACTATTCTCTATTCTCTGCTGTCTCTGCTGTCTTCTCTTTGTGTGTGTCTTTTTTTTCTTTACTTCTTGGTCCATTAACATTTCCTTTAAGATGGAAAGTCCTTTGAGTCTTTCCTTTTAGGTCCTCCTTGCCCTGTCAGTCTACCCTGAATTTCCCCACCTCCACCCCAGGCCCCTCCCTGTAACTTATAACGTTTAACAGAGCTTAGTTACAACAACACACCTCATCACTGTGTGCTACCATTCAACACATGAGCCACTTCAAAGTTGAGTTACCGTCAAGTTCTTTAAAATAAACAAATCCTCTATTGGATCAAGCCTTTCTGATCAGAGCTTTACAAAACAAGCTTAGTTGATATCAATGGACCTTTAACAAAGTGAGTGAATACACAAAGAAGACATTGAGGGGGAGAACAATTCATTTTGCTACGAAATCTCTAGGCACAAGAAGTCGGGGGTGTCTTGTAGTGAATGTTTACGCTAATGGCAACAATTTGCCAAGTGCACACATAAATTTAATTTGGGGAAGCAGTGAAAAATGAAAAGAATTAAGCATAAATACAGTGGGGCAAGGTTCGGGGAAGGTGCCTTCCAGGAGACTTAATTTACCAGGAGCTTTGAAAACAAACCACGATCATTGACCATCTAGTGCCAGGAATGGCTTTCTCATTAGGCTGCAAGAAGCATTCAGCAGATGCCTTGTGGGTTGCATGTGAAGGTGTCATCCAAGGGTTGGAGAGTCCAGATTCATCCTGAAAGCAGACACATTTGCTTAGTGATTTGTTTGCTGGGTAAAAATGAGCTCCTTGGAACTGTTTTTAGCTGTTTCTCATGGAGGGGCAGTCCGCTGGTTTGATGGCCAAAACCTTTTGGGCTGGGAATGGGAGACTTTATCCCCCACAAATGCCCTTTTTCATCTTCTTGCTCCACAGCTTCAGGGGCTTCCTGAGGTTCATGGCAAATTCCTGGGAGTGCCACCACGGAGGCCAAAACGATATGACCTCGGCTTATTTTTTACACTGCTCCTATCTTTTGTCATCATAGCCACAGCTCCACTTACCTATATATCCACTAAATGGAAAGTCACCGGCTTGTCTCCAAATTTTTACATCCATAATCAGCATAAATATAAATATATTGGCTTCCATTTTCTTACCATCTAATTAGCCATACCCGTCTCTCCCTCCTTTAAGGCACAGCTTCAGTTTTAACTTTAGAAGAATGCTTTTGGAACCTCGATCCCACAGCAAACTCTCCCTTACACTGACCAGATTTACTTAGGGTCCTTCCAACTCTGAAATCCTAAGTCCAGAAAATATTGTCTGTATCAGACCTCTGTCAGTCATATTTCTTCTTCCAGATTGTCATCTTAAAATATTTTGGTAGCATTGATTTCATTTTTCATTCATCTATATGACTAGATCACAATCTCCTTTGGGGGACAGACTATATATTGTATTTCCTATGTGATCTTATTCCAGCTACTTAATGTCTCTGTTCCTTGGCTTGCTTACCTATAAAATGAGAGTAGTAATAGAAACCACATTGTAAGGTTGCTGTGAAAACTAAATGAGGAAATACACCACACAGTGCCTAGAAGAGAGTCTTGAGTAGAGAATATGCTTAATTTACTATTTTCAGACATTTCATGCTCCTTTGCATCTACAACCTTCAGGAGAGTAACATGGTAAATGCTCAGCTTCTATTCAGAGTAGGGGTTTTGCATATGTTTATTTAACTCACGAAAATCAACTACAAACTCTTTTATATATAATTACAATGCTATTTTGTAGTATCGTAAATTTTATTATATATGTGCATATGTACTAACTACCATATGTATCATATATTTATAGGTATATGTTACTTATATTACTATGGCAGACTATATATATTTGTTCATATATATACATGTTATATATACACATACTTAATGTACATTGTTCTTTCTGGGCAATTCAAAGGATTCTCAAGGGTAATTTTAGTCGTCTTTAATTTTTACACAGTGTATGAAATCCAGCTCCATATTATTGAACTCTTACTATGTACTTGATGCTTTACAAGCATGATCTCATTTAATCCTTGTGCTCATTCGTTTTACAGAAGAGGGATCTAAGACTGAAGGTGGCTAATCAACTTGTCTAAGGTCACGCAGCTAAAAGAATAAAGATGTTCAAACCAGAATAGTTTGGTTCTCAACCCTCTGACAGTCCATCCCTATTGACTGATATGGTCCGTAGGATAATAGGCATGCCCCCATTGAAAAGTGGTCAGTGGTCAACAAGGGAAATGGGCAACTGGCCATCCCTGAAAGTATGGCCTTGTCATTTGGCTCCATGGGAACTTTGTCTAACTTCCATACCCTAGGGCACCTACACTAGGCTAGGAACAACTCTTTTGGTCTATTCCTGTTTCTTTGGGGGATATCTGGGATGTCCTACATGTAATGCAACCTGAAGATGGAAGCTAGTCCCTAACTTGGTGTCCACTGGCAGATCCCGGCCAGGTTCTGACTTCATTAGTATGATGCCATGTAGTGCTTCTTTTACTGCTGTTAAAGAGATACCTCCTGACAGCATGTGATAAGATTGTTCTTGGAGGGAGATCACAAGGAATCCTGATCAGGAACAAGCCGTATCTGAGCTCTTGGTCTGATTTGATTTGAGACAGTAACTAAGTAAAAGAGAGTTGGCCCGTGGCTCAGGACTCCCCACAAACAACTTTCTTATCTGAACAGAATGGTAATATGCTATTTGCAGAAGTCAATATTTACTCTGTGTTGAGCCCGGGGGGAAAAAAAAAAGTTAGCAGGATATGACTTTTTGCATGGGCTTATAACCAGCTGTATTCCATAATAAATTCCATGTTTCTTTTGTACTAAGTTTGTTGACAGTGCTTCTGGGTGGCTTGCGTATTGTCTCTAAGTTCTGTAGGTCTGCTTGTCTTGGCTAGAAAGTGACCAAAAACTATGGCACAGAGCAGATGGCAGAAAGATCTCTGAGTGAGGAGTTAGGAGGCACAGCCCAAATTCTAGTTCTGTCTCCTGCATTAGAGATAGAAAAGCTTGAAGAGACTTAATTATGTCACATGGGGCACATAATCAAATCTCTTCAAGCTTTTCTATCTCTAATGTAGATAATGCTTCTAGTTTTCTCATGGCGTTGTTGCATCGTATTTGGTTATGCTCTTTAGAGTACTCTGTAAACTGTAAGGCATTCTGACTTCATATGAGGTTAAATGTACTGTATTATATCAGTCTACATTTTGGAAATGTAGAAATTTATCTTTTGTTAGCTGTAGTCCTTTTTTATTCACCAGACTATTAAATTAATAAGACCATATATCC
This sequence comes from Theropithecus gelada, assembly GCF_003255815.1. Taxonomy (NCBI): domain Eukaryota; kingdom Metazoa; phylum Chordata; class Mammalia; order Primates; family Cercopithecidae; genus Theropithecus; species Theropithecus gelada. Next base: position 130,609,268 of record NC_037676.1, read on the forward strand.
CCTGACTTTTGGATAAATGGGAATTAATGGTCATTTTTTCTGTCTTTTGAGAGCCGGCAATTAGTTAAGAACACGGTGATTAAATCCCCTGGAATGGATCAGGCCCCTAACCAAGTTTCCGAGTGTCAATGGATTCCATGATTATTCTTTGCAAGGCAAAGACTTGTGACTCTAAGTGTTTTTTTTTGTTTTTTTTTGTTTTTTTTTTTTTTTGAGACAGAGTCTGGCTCTGTCGCCCAGGCTGGAGTGCAGTGGCGCGATCTCCGCTCACTGCAAGCTCCGCCGCCTCCCCGGTAAACGCCATTCTCCTGCCTCAGCCTCCCTAGAAGCTGGGACTACAGGCACCCGCCACCACGCCCGGCTAATTTTTTTGTATTTTCAGTGGAGACGGGGTTTCACCGTGTTCGCCAGGATGGTCTCGATCTCCTGACCTCGTGATCCACCGGCCTCGGCCTCCCAAAGTGCTGGGATTACAGACTCTTAAGTTTTGAAAGGATTTGTGGGCTGCTATTGAATAAAGAGGGACAGCTCACAGAGTTCAGTGGTTTCTGCAAATTGTGAAATGCACAATTTGAAATTTCAATTAATCCTACCACATCTGAACTGACCTTCTATCTTCTGAAATGGAGTTCTGGATGCCACTTGCTATGCACCTGCAGTCATTCATTTTAGAATATGAAATCAAAGTCACCGTTGAGTACAGTCGGGGGTGTATTGAACTACTTCCGGGGTACTAAGTTTGATGTCATGTTTATTTCTTCTCAGCAATGACCCTGATAGACTGTTATCCAGCATAAAAAGAGTACTGGCATGAAGATTTCAAGATCCGAAGTAAATAAGCCGGTTCAGCTAAAAAAGTTAGCTGAACCGGCTTTGGATTCAGTGTGCTTTAAGTCCTGGCTTTGCCACTTATAAGAGTTGTGCTGGCGGCCAGGCACAGTGACTTATGCCTGTAATCCCAGCACTTTAGGAAGCTGAGGCGGGCGGATCATGTGAGGTCATGAGTTTGACACCAGCCTGCCCAAATGGTGAAACCCTGTCTCTACTAAAAATACAAAAAAATTAGCCAGGCATGGTGGCAGGCACCTGTAATCCTAGCTACTCGGGAGGCTGAGACAGGAGAATTGCTTGAACCCGGGAAGTGAAGGTTGCAGTGAGCTGAGATGGTGCCACTGAACTGCACTGCACTCCAGCCTGGGTGACACAGCAAGACTCCATCTCAAAAAAAAAAAAAAAAAAAAAAAAAAATCGTGCTCGTGAGCAAATTATTTACCCTTTCTGAGTTTTACTTTCTCCATTTTTAAAATAAAGATAAAAATAATACCCACCTTCTCAAGTTGTTGAGTAAATTAGAGAATGCATATAGAAGGCCTGTGTTGAGATGCTCAAAATGTTGACATCTCTTACCACCACCATCATCATCACCACCACTATTGCCTTTATCATCATCACCATTACTACTGTCTTTATCATCATCATCATTATTGCGTTTATCGTCATCATCATTATTATTATTATCATTATTACCTTCACCATCATCTATCTTAACTTCCTCGCTTGTTCCTGTGACTCAGTAGAGCTCACTTCAATTCTTCTATTTCATTCTAGCCTGTCATCTCCCATATCAAATAGTTTCTCATTTTTTCTTTTCTTAAAACATTATTTTCACATCTTTAAAAAATTCATCTGGCCTCGCCACCTGAAGCTAACTATTGCAGGTAGGAGTAGATTATGCCTTTTGATGCCCATAGAAAAATGACTGGAAACTGTATTTGGCTTTTAAAATTCCAGCAGCTGGGAGATAACATATAGTCCCAAGGATAGTTTAATACAACACTTCTTTTTCTGGGACTTCCTTTGTTCCTCCCTTGCACTCATCCAAACTGGTACCTAGGATCCAAGAGAGTATATCATTCATGCTGTAGGGAACTGTCTTCTTGACCACTCTGTGCAAACTGCCATTTGCTTACTGTCTTCCAACTTCATCCTCTCATTTCCCATTAATTTGTTCACTTGTTTATATTCAGCAGTTATTTTGCCCATGTTGTGTAGCAGGCTAACTGTATAAAGGAGAGGTAAAGTGTCCTAAAGAAATGTACAGTCTAGTGAGGGGTGTTAAATAGTAAGTAGGCAATTACAATTCAGTATGCTAAAGGCTACAGTGAAGGAAGCATGTAGTGTTGGAAAGCACAGAAGAGAGGGTCAGGGACCTCTCTTGGTGGGTCAGGGAAGGAATGTAGGAAGAGTTGATGTTGAAGCTGGGTCTGGTCAGTAAAAGAGGGAGGTTGCCAGTGGTCTAGTATGAGAAAACAGCATGAATCTAAGGGACAACTCCATCTCTTGGCTCTCTCAGAGCACCAGCAATCAATTCTGCCAAGACTGGCTACTTTCAGCTCTTGAGCCTTTTTCATATTTACATCCTCTTTTCTTGAGAAGTTGATCATAGATCTCAGATATGAGGCAATATGAATGACAACCACCAGCTAACCTTGGAATTCTTCCTCCATGGCCTTTTAGTCAAACATGAGTGTCTCATGGAGAGATTCCTAGAGGTTCTGATAAATCCAGCTAAGACTCTCTGACAATGCAATTCTGTATCCCTTCTTACCATAAATGGAAATAAGTCTCTCTCTCTCTGTTTCTCTCTTTCTCTGTGCCTCTACAGTGAACATGAACACTACCCTTGAGACTACAAATCAAAGAGTCAAAATGAGATGTCTAAAATCATATAGCAAGTTGGTAGCAGGGCAAAAAAATTGAGACAGATTTCCTGTATGAGCAACATCTTTGCACGCATAATAAATTTTCAAGCCTCCAAAAGTTTGCTCATGCTCTTGTCTCTACCTGAAATGCCTTTTTTTTTTTTTTTTTTTTCCATTCTGCTAGGCTCATCTCAAAGCTTCCTTTAGAGGCTTCTTACAATTCCCCACTCTTCACCCCTGCTCCACTGCCCCAGTCCTGGAGATAATTGACCATTTGCCACACTGTGCTCCCTAGCCTTGGCTGAGGTCTTTGTTTTATAGTTCATCTTTCGCTGTTACACTTGTATATGTTAGTCTCTACAAGTTGCGTAAAGACTGGAATTATCTCTTAGTCATCTCTGTGTCCTTAGGATGCAATAGGTCTTCAATGAACCTTGCTGAATGATTCAACAAACAAATCCCAGAGATGTCATATCTTATTTGAGTCAAGGTGCCTTTCAGTTTAAAGCCACCTGCAGGGTTTTGTTGAAACCCCAGAGAAGGTCACATCCCTTCCAAATAAACTTTTATCTTGACAATGTTCTTGGAGCTGGAGAGCTGTGTGGACCTGGCTATTGGCCAATATGAAGATGGGAGAAGACTCCTATGATGGATGGGCTCAAGATTGCCATCACGTACATGGACTTGATGAACCAGTATTTCACAGAAGCAAATACAAACCATGGTTCCTAGCTCAGATAAATACTGGGAATCCTTCCTCTGTCTTAAACAGGATTTCCTTGGTGAATTTTTTGTCTTCTTGCAAACATCACCATGCTCTCTGCTCCCTTCAACTGCAGTTTTCACATCCAGGGGTTTGAGTCTGGGCCCAAGTGGCTGACTCCAAGTAGAGTGGTTTCAGAGTCTGAGAAGACATCTTTCCCTAGCTAAGTGTAGCACACCATCTCTCTCTCTCTCTCTCTCTCTCTCTCTCTCCCTCCCCCCCCCTCTGTTTCTACAGTGAACATGAACACTAGACTTGACACTATAAATCAGAGAGGCAAAATGAGAAGTCTAAAATCATATAGCAGGTGCAGCAAAGTGTAGTAGAGACTTTAGAGTCTGAAAGACCTGGGTTCAAAATCTGGCTCCGCTATTATCACTTTGGGCAAGTTACTTTGCTGCTCTAAGCCTCAGTTTCCACATCTGCAAAATGGATGTTTTTCTGGAAGAGTTTTGGAGAGGATTCAAGGTGACAACACAAAGGGACAGTAAGCAGAACGAGATGCGTACTTGGTGCTTTGTAAGGGTGAACTCCCTCTCCTTCCAGGGACTTGGGGAAGCCGAGATAGACAAGAGATGTCAAGATAATCTTTTCTGAGAGTGCCCAAAGCTGCTAAACCGAGAAGCATTTTGTATGAAAAGCCACTTTTGCACCTATTTTTTGTTTCCTTTTTTGGATACTGGCAAGGGTCAGTGTCTTCCTCTCTCATAGGCTGTCTCATTTCCCTCCCTGCTCTCAGCTCAGCTGCCTGAAACCACCAATTGTTCTTTTTTTTCTGAATGGAGCTCCCTGTGGGGCCCGTTTCCCACCACAGTGGTTGTTCGTGCCCCTCCCCCAATTCTTGCACCTTTGTCTCCCACCCCCGCTCTTGCTCTTTTCAGTGACCATTTCCCAAATACCAGGAACTCAAGGTTTGTAACAAGAACAGCAACCTTTTTATGACTTTAGTCCTGGGCTTCCACCCTAAGCACATCCTGTTAGAACAAAATAGGTACTGAAAGCAACAATTATAACACCACACTGAGCACCCCTCCCTGTCACATCCCCCACCCTGCCAAATTCCCCAAGAGGTGTCACAGGGGTGAGATTGAGGGAAGGTGTTCAGAACAGGCGCCTTCTCCTCTCCCATCCACTTGTTCGCCTGTTGAAGAGGATATCTCTCCTGCTTCTTTACATTGATAACCCTATGCACATAAAACAAAATTGAAAAGGTGCAAAGTGGTATCCAGTGAAGATCACCCTCCTCTCCTATCCTGCTTCCTTAAATTCCCCACTTGAGAGGCAAACTACTGTTACTGGCTTCTTGTGCATCTCTGCAGTATTCTACACATATATGTACTGTTTTAGTTTTTCACACAACAGGTAGCATGATTTTGCAGCTGGCTTTTCGTACTGAGCACTGTATTTTACAACTCACCTCCCAGCCAGTAGATAAAGACTTCTCTCCTTCTAAACTGAGGGAGAGTCCTCATTTATATGCATCAATCAGAGTTTATTCAACAAGTCTTCTGCTGATGGGTGTTTATGCTGTTTGCAAAAATGCAGCTAATAACTTTGAGCATACGTCATTTCCCCTGATTTAGTTCTAAATCCATTAAGAAAATATGAAGGTTGGAGGTACTATGAGCTGGCTCAGGAACACAAACACCTGGAATTTCTGGAATGTTCCCCGTCAGCTCTGATTGTCCTCCTGGGGAGCTCTCACTCTCCTTTGAAGGTGGGCTTATAGGTCACTTTCTGCCTTAAGCTTTCCAGATCAGTCCCAGCCAGTGAAAGTTGCTTTACATCTTTTGGGTTTTTAGGTGGTGGCTCCCAAATTGTGGCTGTGTAAAGATCCCCTGGGGTAGCTTATTAAAGCACAGATTACTGGGCCCCACCCACTCCTAGAGTTTATCATTCCAGAGGTCTGCAGTGGTATCTAGAATGTGCATTTCTAACCAGTTTCTAGGTGATGCTACAGATCAAGACCACACTTGGAGAACCACCGATAAGCAATTTTTCTACCTCTGTGATCGCTGCTGAGTGCAGCTGTTACTGAAAACCACTTCCATCCTCTCTCCAGGCTGGATTAGCCCCTTCTGAAATACTTACCCATCTTTCCTCAATAGGCCTAAAGTTCCATAAGGGCAGAGACTGGTAGGGTGTTTATTCCATAATTTATCCGCAGGGCTTGATAGAGCCCCCAAGAACATAGTAAATGGTCAATAAATATGTGTTAAATGAATGAATATACTGAAATTACTGATTTATTGCATTTCTCCTAGCAAGGTTAAATGCCTTAAGTCCAGGGCCTCTAGGTCCTTAAATACCTGCCTTCTCTGAGCTGGCTTGTTGCTCTGTAACTAGGGTCCCCAGTTTTACTCTGACTGCCCTTCAGGCCTACTGTCCCTAAGGCGGACAGACAGACTGATATCTTAATAATGTAAATTGTAAAGATTAGCAACTATCTCTATTTCCATCAATAGGGAGCTCCTTAAATAAATGATCGTATGTCCATGTCAGTAGATAAAGAACTCCTTCTGTCTTTCTCATAGCTGCACACCCTTTTTTTTTTTCCATGCCACTTAGCTAGTTAAGTGCTATGGCATTAGAGGGGCAGTGGAATTTGGTATAACTAAACTATGTGTTCCAAATCTCTACTTTGTAGATCACATTTCCACTAATGTTTATTTTTTTAATCAATAGTTTTTTATTGACATCAATTGCCCCCAGATCTTCAGTAAAGTGTTTGAAGATATCATGGTGCTGGTTGGTGGCAGATTTCTTATGGAGACAGTAAAGGTACTCTAGGATCAGATCAAGGAGGATTTCGTTGGCTATGCTTAAGAGCTAGGACTTTATTCTATAGGCACTAGTACATGGGGAGTATGACGTAGGGGGGTTATGGTTGATATGCATTTTAAAGAATTCCTTTGGCTGCATCATGGAGCTTTTGTTCAAGGAGACCAAGGCTGGAGGTAAGGAGAGTAGTAGGAGACTCTTCCAATGGCTAGGCGAGCAATGATGAGAATCTCAGCTCAAGAGCTGTGGGAATGGAGTTGGAGAAAAAGTCTAGAGTCAAAACTGAGAGGACCTGGCCTTTGACTACAGGCACAGTGTATGGGGTGTGGTGTGTATGTGTGTAGAGTGTATGAGTGTGTGTATGCTATGAGAGTGACACTGATGGGAATCAGTGAGGATTAACAAGACAGTTGATGTTATCACATATTGAGTCTTACCATACAGAGGAGACAGGTTTTTAGAGAAGTAGGAAGATGAATTCAGTGTTGACCAAGTGGAGTTGGAAATCCTTAAGGGAGAGATCTTGCAAGGGATTGGATATTCCAGTCTGAGGCTCAGAAAAGCAGTCAGAGTGGCATATATATATATTTGAGCTTTTGGTATATTGAAATGGAATTTTCCTAAAATATAATGGACTGACAGAAATCAGAGAATTTGAATGTCACCAATATTTGAGGGTTTACAGAGGATGTAAATTCTAGGAGGAGATGGAGAAGGAACAGCGACCAAGGAAGGAAGGGTAGTAGAGTGAAAGCAAGAGAAGAGTTCAAAGCCAGCGGATGGCCAGACAATGAGGGTGCTGGTGACAGCTAGGGAGAAATCATAGGGCTGTGAAGCAGGAGCCAACATAGAGCATGGAGAGAACGGTGATGTCAGCAAGGGGGTGGGGGGCTCAACCCTATCAGCAAATTCAGATGCAGAAAGACAGAGAGCAATTAGGTTCTACCTAGATGTTTCCAGGCTGTCTTAACTGAACATTTCTTGATTTTTGTTTGCTTTGAAACCTGAAGGCATTACGTAAGTACTTTTATAACACTATCACTTTACCACTGAAAAATCTTGAAAACATTAAAAAATGCAACAAACCTAAAGCTTAGAATAAAAGAAGAAAAACACTCCAAGGTTACTCTTTGATTTTTATGGCATTTTCATCCACATTGTATGACAATCATTGCAGGGACACAGGAAAAATGGTCATTTGAAGCACTGTTTTAAACATCTGCTCAAGTTGCCTGGCAGTCAGCTTAATTAAATATTGGTGAACTGTGCAGATTGCCTCCCCCAGCCTCTCCCTGCAACGGGATGTCCTGGGGCAAGTCACTTTACTCTCAAGGAAGCTCGCTTGGTTTCTCATCAGTACAATGAGATCCTTGGAGGGGAACATCTCTAACTGACCTATTGTGTCTTCATAGCTGAGGTGGAATCTAGTTTGTTCAGCGTCAGCTGGGCACAGTACAAGAAGGAAACAGTGAGAACCTGGAAAAACCTTCCCCTCCCCTTCACACCTTTGTACTTAATGCAGCAACCTGCTGTTTTGTGCCATGTACCAAATGTCAGTGTATCACAAGTTGCATGGCTGATTAGATTTTTAAAAGTTTGCTGGCATCTTGCTTTTCCAACTGATTTGTCCAAGGTCAAAATGAAATTGCTTTCAGAACAGTCTCTAGTTAAAGCAATAGAAGTTGAAAATATATGAATTTACAATTGGATTTTGTTATTAATTGTAAGCCGCTGTAGAGCAGTAGTTCTCCATCTTGAGCTGCTGCATCAGAATTACCAAGAGGATTTGCTAAAACTCACAGTGCTGGGCCCCAACACCAAAATTTCTGATTTGGTAGGTCTGGGGTGGAGCCTGAAAATCTGCATTTCTCACAAATTTTCAAGTGATGCTGGTACTGCTGGTCCAGCAGCTACACTGCGAGGAACACTGGTATGGAGGAAACAACCCTGGCCTTCAGATCACAGGTGACTTATTGTCTCTGAGCCTAGTTTTTTATCTAGTAAATGGGGGCATGCATACCTAACAAACCAGAACTTTAAAAAAAAAGAAAAAAAGAAAATAAACTAAAAGAAATAAGGAGGGAAAAAGAAAAACAAGGTTTTTTTTGTGTGTGTGGCATTTTCTTTTAAGCTGTGCACAGTGGGGCAGGGAGAATGATGGTTTTGAGCAGTATTTCAAGCATCTGTTAAGTGATCTAGCAGTCACAATTCTTTAAGTTTCCATAGTGGAAGAACTGTATGGATTTTTTCCCTCCAGCCTTGATCTACAGCTGGGTGACCTTGGGCAAGTCACTTCATCTCCTGGAAGGCTGCCTCTTCTGCTTGCATTACATTGGCCAGAAATGCATCATGTGGCCATGCCTAGAACCAATCACCTCATTTATGGTTACTGTCTCCTTCCTTAAGACCCCAAGGATGTTGAGGACTTAGGACTGCTTTTCTTGGTATTGTGGGTGGGCGTGTTCTAGTGGAGATCAGAAATAACTAGGTTCAAATTGTGGTAATGCTTGTGAACCTGAGCAAGTGACTGGAACTCACTGAGATCCCACGTCTCATCTCTAACATTGAAAATACAAATAAAATGTATTTCTTTGGATGGTTGTGGAAATTAAATAAACTCAGGGACATAGATGCTTAATACTTTTCTTGGACATATAGTAAAACATCAATAAGTCATAGTTATTATGTGCTTATAAATGTACAAAACAATGTGATAGTTACTCAGTAAGTCCTGGGACCCACCTTAGCTGAATTATACCCAAGCAGAAAGTTAAGGTATTAAAGGAACAACCCAAAGAACCAAGAAAATGAAGAAAAACAAAACAGCTCACCTTTCCCCAAAGAAAACCTCTGAATTTTCCACTGTTCGCAGCAATGGACGGGTACCATGCTGCCCGGGAAGATGAGGAGAAACAGCTGGCACATCACAGACAAGCACCAGCCCCAGAGGTCTCCTCTGTCTGCAGAGGCCGTTTTTGCAGCAGGCCCTTTGCCAGATCCTAGAGGGGAAAGAAAACTCAGAGAAGCTGGGAAAGGAGGGGGAACCAGGAGAGAGCAAAGGAGACTTTGCAATTATCTCCTTGAGACTGTTTAGAATGCAATGTTCCTTTCCACCCCCTTTCCTTTTCACATAGTAATTTTCTTCACAGAAAGAACACAATGGAGAACATATTCCAGACTGCCAAGCTTGCTGCTAACTCCAACAACCCAGACATAGGAGATAAGGAAAAAAACAGAGGCATGTTTTCCCCCCTGCAGAGATTTCAGAGATCGAAGCTCAGAAATCCAGTTACATTTGAGCATCGCATTACCTGCCCACTTAGTGGTTTTGGTATAATCTGTTCATGATGCTTGGCAAGTTTAGACAGCTGTTTTCCTTGCCTAGGCGGTTGGTGAGGGGCTGCCTCTATCGTGGGATTTGCCCCCAACCCCTATCCATTTGAGAGGCTGGGGAGTCAGCCTGGGTCACGTGGTTTGTTCCACCTGACCACATTTTCATTAATTGTCCACATTTTCTTCTGACTTGTCTAGGAAGTAGAAAGAGACTCTGGACTCATGGCTCAGTCTCAGAGAGTTAAGTGGTCCTTGGAAGAGCACAGGACAGAGATGTGAGAGGACTTCAGGATGCAGAGTGCCCTCTGAGGTCCCTGCCCCGCCTTCTCCATCTCTTTTCCCACTCCCCTCCCCTTGGCATTCTCTCACCTGCCACTCTGTGCCCAGTCATTTCCCAAACTCAAGCCCAAATGAGCATCCAGGTTGCATTTTAGCACAGATTACCAAGTTGCCTCCCAGAGAGGTTGAATATTTCCTTCAGCAGAATATATATGTAGAATCAGAACATCCGTTTTGTTTCCCTCTTTCCTAGTGACTTTCCTAGGATATATCTTGGTGCCATTAAGCAAACTAAGTGCTGTCTTGCTAACCCTTTGTTTTCCAGAAGACCTTGTCATCTCCGAGAGGCCATGTGGAGCAAAACCCAGTCATCTTAACTGAGACCATTCTAGACCAGCCAGCCCCCTGCTAGCCTGCTAGCTGATCAGTAATATATAATAAGTGAGGAGTGTGTCAAGATCAGCAGAGCCCAGCCCATGTCAGAATGGCCCACCCAACCCACTGACCCAAGAGAAATAAGACATGTTTGTTGTTTCAAGCCATGGCCATTTATGGATCATATAGTATGTGTTAGAAATTGCTAAATGCAGAGACACAGCAGCAAATAAAATATGACTTCTGCTCTTGAATGCATCACAAGCATACAAGACGAGATCAATATTGGAAAGTGCTACAATGTCTAGTTTACAGATGAGAAAAAGTAAAGTATAAAAAGTGCTATGGTGTGCTTAAATAGATACTGTGACACTGTGGTCATGCTAAGAGGAGAATCTCAGAACCTGGCTATCCTTAAGTTTTTATTAAGAGGAAAATTACTCATCAATGAAAATGGAAAGAACATTTTCTTTTCCATCCTCACTTTCTTTTCCATTTTTTAAAATTTATCGCTTACTTGGCAATGTAGAGCGTATAGAAAATTTCTTGCACTGGCTTAGCTTGTAGTTTATTTGGAGAGATAAAAAATAAGTGCCTAGGATTTGAATAACAATGCAAGAGTGTGAGGGCACTGCTCCTCAGCCCAAATGCAGCAGTTGCTTTAAACACTTCCCTCATTAGATAATAATCATATCCACTAGACACAAGCTCCTTAAGCCTAGGGCTTATGTCTTACTCAAGGTTGCATCCAAGCACTAGCAGGGGACCTGTTGGATATTAGGAACTCAGTGAATAATTAATTGAATGAATAAAGAAATGAGTAGTCTAGACAATTAGGTAAGTAATTTGATTTTGCTTTGGCTTTAAGAATACCATTTCTAAAGAACATTCCTTTACATTTTCTTTTAACTTTATTTAACAAGTAGATTCAAAGCATTTTATGTCTATAAAAAAGGGGAGAACTGACATCTGTCATCTGCCATGCTAGACCTTTTATGTTCTTAATGACATTAAACTCTCATAAGTGACCATAGGAGGTAGATTTTATTGCTGATGTTCACAGATGTAAATGCAGCGGCTCAGAGAGGTTTAGTAACCTGACAAAATTCCACAGTGAAGATGTGGAATAGATAGCATTTCTATCTTAAAACCTACTTTCCCTGCCCCCCACCCCCCCATGGTGACATTGTACCTTGAATATCTTCTAGATAAATTCCTCACCCAATGACTTGTAAATCTTTTCAATTTGGTGATGATTTGCAAGAACATTCAATGAAGAGAAAGAAGAGGAAAGGCACAGTTCAGAAGAGGACTCATGTGGTTTTCAGCCAGAGAAGAGTCAGATTTACAGAGTTTATGGAATCCTAGTTGGATAGATTAGCAAGTGGGGGGATATAATGACAGGGTCCACACACATTCCTAGATTGAAGAGTTTATGCATGTCTTCCTGCTTCCACCAGCTGTACTTGCCTCTGATTTAATTATATGCTCAGTGTACAGATGCCACTAGAATTGCAGGCCATATCTTGCTTCCCAGGAAGGGTTATTAGTTAGATGACACTCAGCTCATGGAATGCAGTGAGGGTGTGCAGGGGTGAGGGGGGCAGGAAAAGGATGTTGGTTTGTTCCTTAGCAGAGGAGATAGATTTGAATTTTTGTGAGCCAAGATTCATTCATTAATTTACTCAAAAATATTTACTGATTACCGTAGTGGTCATCGATTGTCTTTGTTCACCTTACCAGAAAGATGGCCATTCAGAATATACCGGTCTCCTGGACACAACAATTAGTCCAAGATTTGGCATGTAACCTAACCTGGGCAAGTGTACAATATAAAGAATTAACATGGACATTCAGGGAGAGAGTATCTCTCAGATCTTAAGCTGAAAGAATCTTGAAAACTAGAGTTCCTAAGGGCCATTTTACCCCTCTTGCTAAGACAGTGTGAGAAGAACACCAACTCAGAGCAATGCATAGCTGAGACGTGAAAAGAGAGAAATATTTGAGCACCTAGATCCTGCCATGCCTGAGTCCCTGGACTTTTATAGCTACATCAAGCAGATATCATCACTGCACTTAACACTCAAGTTGGGAGCTGGAAATAAGAGGAATGGGAATTTCCTTTCCTTTACCTGAATATACATATTGTCTTCAACTTAAAACGGTTATCATAGAATAAGCAGAGGAACTAGGGTCAGAACTATGGAATTGAATCCTAGTCCTATGATTTATTTCTTTAAAATCTAATGATGGGATCTACTGATCTGGTCCCAAGGAGTCGGGAAGACAAGGATCTCTCTTCTCATCCCACAGTGAGCACTCAGTCTAGTGGAGCATGTGAACTTGCTAATTGGCTGAATAAAATTTTGGAAAATTAGTTGGCTTCTTAGAACCTCAGTTTTCTTATCTGTAAATGGGAAAATGTGAGAATCAAATGAGTTATTGGACATGACAACACTTGGTAACAGTGAAGGGCCTACTCTGCAAGAGAAGCGCCTGTCCTGGTCACCAGTGTATCCTTTAAGTACTCATGTGCTTAATTAGATGCTAATGCCTAACAACCACTTGGTTAATGTTCAACTTGCTTGTTTAAAGAATAAAATAATCTGTTATCTAGCAAATCCTCCTCAGCTTGATGCTGAAACATTCTTTATTTTATTTTTACAACCTGGCTTAAAATGTATCTCTAAGGAGGGTCTAGTTCTTGTTTGTCATGAGAAACTGTAATCTAGAAGTTCCCTGGGGACATTTTAACCCCACCTGTATCAGTTCACTATTGTTGCACAACAAACTACCACAACAGTTATGCTTAAAAACAAAACAAAACAACTATTATTTTTCTTGAGTCTATGGGTTGACTGGACAGTTCTGCTAATCCCAGCTGAGCTTGGCTGGTCTCACCTGGGCTTGGCTGATCTTGTCTGTTCCTGTGCATCACTGCCAGCTAGTGGGCCAGCCAGGGAATGGCTGGTATAGGAAGGCTTCAGATGAGCTGTGTCCCCTTCCTCAACAGGCTGGCCTGAGCTTGTGCTCACTGTGGTGGCATGTTTCCAAAACACTGCAGGATTGTTCAAGGCCTCTTGAGGCCTAGACTCAGAACTGATTCACTTCCTCCATATTCTGCTTTCCAAAGCAAGGCATTGGTCAGCCCCAATTCAAGGGGTGGGGATATAGACTTCATCTATTGAAGGAGGGAGCTATAAATCATATGGCAAGGGCAAAGGGGCAGGGAGGATAGGAATGAGAGAATGATGCAACTGGTCTATCCAATAATCTTTGAGCTATGATAGGAAAGTGATTTAATGCTGTAAACTCAGAAAAGAAAAAAGGTGGATCCCTTTATCTCTTCTCTGTTTATCTAATCCCTGCTGTTTTGTCTCCTGACACTGCTGTGTTGCAACTTCCATGATCTCTGCTGCCTAGATAATTAGGGTGGCTCTAAACTGAGCTTTCTGGCTACAAACCAACTTAAAGACATTTATTTAGCACTTACTGTTTCTCCAGTGTTCTGTTAAGCTCAAAGGGGTAGAGAAAGTTGTTCTAAGAATATAGTTCTTCTCTTCTGAGCCTCAGCCCAGGTGGGGATACACATATTTATCTGTACTGCTGCCTGTCACTGCAAAGCCCTCTCCACCTTACCACCAAGGTTATTTTAATAAAGCTCTTCATGTTGCCTACAAAATAAGGACCCCATATCTTAAACTGATATTCAAGGCTTCCATGAATTGCCTCTAATCTTTCTTTCCAGGCTCTTGACTCCTTACTTCTGGAAGAGAATTCAGCACTTTTATTGCATCAGAATATTTAATATTTTCCACAGATCCCTGGCTATATTTCTTTTAGTATTTTCTCTACTTGTATATTCTCACTTCTCTTCTCTTCTCTGGCTGTTGAAATGTCACTCACTTTATTAAAACCCTGCTCAATTGTCAACCTCCTTTGTAAAGTCTTCCCTTCCTAAACTACCTAGAATGGATCTCATATTTTTCTCTGTTTCCATAGTCATTTTTTCACTCTAATATTATCATCTACTTATATTCTCCATCACACTAGATTTCATCCCCACGAGAGCAGGCCCGTCTTCCCCACCTCTGTGTCCATCAAGTTACCCAGGACATCTGCCTCATAGTAGGTACTGAGTCAGTGCTATCAACCTGATTTGAATCTCTTCCTCCTTCCCTCCTGCTCTGCAACCTTGCTTCCAAACTTGGAGCAGATGAGAGTCACGGCTACTTTCCAGGACTCTCTTCAGCCAGCAATGTAAGCTGCACTTGAGTTGAGATGTGCCGTAGGCTGCTGAATTGGCATGAGCTATAGGCCTAAAAAGAGTCCTGCTCTATAACAGGGAGCCAGTTATGAACTGTAATCCCTCCTCTGGCCACTGTTCTGAGACTTAAACTCACGTTGCCTTGCTCACTTTATTTTTAGATGTCTGGCAGTTTAAAAGAGGGCTACAGCCATCTTTGGTTTATTATACTTATGCACAGCCTTGGAAACACTGTGCCCTGATAATAATAATACAAACTGTTCAGATGAGGATTCCTTCTTTATTCCAAGTTTGAAACTCCTTGTTTTAGGCGAGTGGCTTTTAAACTTATGTGTGAGTAAGAATCATCCGAGGAATTGGAAGCATGTGAATTCCTGGGCGTTATCACCAGAGTTTTTGAATTCCTAAGTTTGGGCAAGGCCTAGAACTATGTAATTTTCTCAGACTCCCCAGGGGATTTGGCTGCTGCAGACCATACTTCAAGAAAAAAACTACTACAGAATTATAAGCATCCGACAATGAAGAGAAATGTTGGTAGCACTCTGGCAACTAATGTGATGCCAAAGTTGCCATCACATCCCAGAGACTAAGGAGGTCTCCAGATACCTCTCCTTTCACCATGCTACTGCTCAGCTCAAGAACATGCAATGGCTCCATCTTGCTTCTTCCAGATCAAGTCCAAACTCTTCCCCATGCCATTCTAGACTCAGCCCTTCTACAATCACTTCTCTTCCCGGTCTTGCTCAATCCAGATGCATTGCTGAAACCAGGCAAACTCTCCTGCTGTCTCTGTCACTCACCCTCGGCTGCTTCCTGACCCCTTACCTTCTGCTGGTGATAGTTCATTTCATCTCTACTGCTTTGCTTTCTGCTTGTTTTGTATCTAATTGCTTCTTCATTAAAGTTCATCACAATTCTATTGAATACCTTCCTTACACCAGGCACTGTCCCACACATTAGTTTATTTATTCATCAGATCAGTCTTGGGTTAGAGGTGTTTTCATCATCCCCATTGCCAAAGATAAGGTTTTGGGACTTGCTCACAGTCACACAACTGGTCAATGGCCTTCAAACCCACAGTGACCCATCTAAGTGCCATTGTCATTTATCTAATGCTGTGTCACTTATGTGAAACCTACTTAAATCTAATTCTTCCTTCAAGGCTCCAGTCAAATACCTTCTTCTGAAGTAAGATGGTAACCCCATTTTCTACATCTGTAAATTGAGTAGGCCTGCCTAGCTTGAAGGCCAGTGTGGGGATTAAGGGTAACAAGGTATCTAATATACTGTGTACAGAGCCGGCCACAATCTGAGTGATTTAGTGGTACTGGCTGCCCGGACACCATTCACCTGGAAACCCACACAAAATCTCTTTCAGCGGGAGAGACGAAAATCATGTGGCTTTTGAGGAATGATGAGATTTAATTATCAGACTAAACTTTCTGGCATCAAAGCACGATTTACCCTTTTCCTGCAGGTCACAGGTATCATTCAAGGATAAAGATATTAGGAAGCATTCTTCCAGCTGGAACATTTTTTATCTCCTCTTCAAAGAGTAATCTCAGGACAGCCACAGCCATGGAAACAGAACGTGGCAGGTGTAGCTGTGCCCTGGATTAGAGGCCCATTTTCCCCAGCGGGAAGGAGAAAGGCTGTGGTCAGGGAAGATGAATGGACCGGGGCCGTTTTGTCACGGTCTGCAAAGAGCACATTCTCCCAGCGCCTCGATCAATCAGGCTTCGTATTGAAGGCCTTTTGCTATCACTTTTGAGTGACTTGCTGCTTTTTTGTGTCACCAACAAGGGGCTTCTCATCTGCGTGGGTGACCCAAAAGTGTGATCCGGCTTGCAGCAGTGACTGGCCCGTAATTAAGAGTAGATTTATTTGTTTCTTTGTTCCTTCTCAGCCATTGGGGATGGAGGTTGTTTGGTATTTTCCCTAAGAAGAGCTCACTTGCCTGTGTTTCACAGCTTTGCCTGTTCCGTCAAGTGTGGAAGAAGCTGTTAGGTGTGGTCTCTCATGGGGAAAGGAGAAAATGCAACACTGAGAGACAATGTTGCTGGTGCTTTGATGAGACATCAATGTGGTGGGAAATAACCGGGGTGGGCTCTAAAGCGAGGCCAGTGTGGCTTCATATCCTGGCTGATTGGCAGACTAGTCACATGTCTGTTGGTAAACCACTTGCTACCTCAGTTTCCCCAAGCTGTAAAATGAAGTGATTGTGTCTACCTCATCAGGTTGTTATAAGGATGAAAAACAGGTTAATAAAACATCTGAAGCGCAGTAAGACTACAGTGTCGGGAAATAGCAGAAGCCAGATTTCGAATCTGTCAGCGTTTACAGTAGCATGCAGGCATACATGGCTGTTTCTTCATTTTCGTTCAGCCAACCTCTGCAAGGAGCCTCCTGTGCTTTGGGGTATTAGGCTAGTCTCTGAGGACATAAATATGGTGAAGATTCTGTCCTCACGAGGAGTTCATTGTGAATTTACATCTAGTATTTATACAGTACTTGTATCCTTGGAGAAAACCAGAGCCCATATAATTTAAAGGGCTCACATGCAGCGCCAGAGCTAGTTATTTCCAGAATTCATATCCAGGACTGCTGATAATACTTTTTCCACTGACCGACAACTCTTATTTTAAGAAAGGAGCAGGGCCTGTTATATCATTCTGAACAAAGGCTCTGCTTAAGCCCAGCTACCCAGAGACCAGAGCAGAGTGGATTATTGAATATAACAAACCAAATAAAAGCTAACCAAAGGCCACAATGTGATCCCATTGGGAAAAAGAGCCACTGCTTTCTTGGGCTGAGCTGCTTGTCTGCTGGCTCCGGGAACACCTGGTCACCTCCTCCTCACCCAGGCACTGCAAACAGGTCATTTTGATGATCCAAGAGATGAGCGTTTGGTGATGTCAGTCTCTCCCTGGGCACGAGACCCATAATCACATGCACTCGATCTTCTCTCCCTATGTCCCTGGATCTCAGCACAGGAATGACTCAGCAAGGGTGAGCCTTTGGGCCTCCTCCAGAGAAGGGTCTGCATTGCCTCCACAAACATGTTACTGGCTGCATCCCCTGGCCCATCCATACATATAAAGTTACGCCTTTCAGCCAATTTAGACCCCATTTAAAATTGACCTGCATTGTAGAGACAGGACAGTAATTTAGTGTGTGTGTTTCCTTCACAGAACTAGGATGAGGATTTGCTGTCTTTGCCCCTGTGGATTTACTTATTTTCCACTAAATTTCACTATGAGGATATTCAAACATAGAGAAAAGTAGAAAGTAGTCCTACACCTACTAACAAAATTCTGCCATTATCCTTTTACTGTAACTTGCATCATCACAGGTGTATTGATTGGTCTATCCATTGATCTAGCCATCCATCAACCTATCTAATTTCGTAAATAAAAGGTAAAGTAAGCTGCAGTATCAGTATATGTTCTCCTTAATACTTTAGCATTTTAATCATTATCTAGAGTTTAGTATTTTTTTATCCGTTTTTCCTTTTAAACATGCAATGCAATGTACAAATGTATAAATCTTAAATCTTAAGGTAAGTTTTGAAAACTGCATATGTTTGTGTAAGGCAACCCCTAATGTACATCACTGGGACCCTCTGCAAAGTTTCCTTAACTCTGTCAATCCCTACCCCAACACCCATGCCCTATCAGGAGCAAACACTGTTTCAATGTTGTTGTTGTTTTTACTAACATTATTAGCTTTTTCTATTCATATAAATTCATATAAATTCATATAAATTGAGTCATGTTGCATGTTCTCTCTTTTGTATAAGATCCTTTCACTAAAGATAATGTTTTGAGATTCAGTTTCTATGTATTTAGACTAGGGTTTAATTACTGTGAAGATTAAGACTTCTGTGAGGATTAAAAAGGATGTCATAGCTAAAACACTTAAACGCAATGCCTGGCACATAAGGCATGCTATAGATGTCAACTACTGATAATGTAATTATTATTTATTCTTATGATTTTCACATCATCACACATGTGGGAGTTGTCCTCAGAGAATATTCTAGATCCTAATATTGTGGTTCAGAGCTCCTTGGAATTATATTCTCTCTATGTCTCTCTCTGTGTGTCTGTCTCTATCTATCTATCTATCTATCATCTATGTTTACTTTTCCAAATAGATTATAACCCTTTTAGGAGCAGCACACATCATACTTACTACATCTTTTTATCCATTCTAATGCTTTGTAACATGCTAAGCATGTTGGTGACAATTTATATATGCATTTCATACTAGGTAAAAATTAAGGCTTTACCTGCATGGGAATAAGTTGCTTAGGAAATGGCAGGGAGGTTACATTGGTCTGGAGTAGTTGCGATGTTTATCATGTTGACATCCCTGGTTCAGATGTCAAGAGTCCTGGGTTTGAATTCTGGTTCTGTTGTGAATCTGTCTTTCCTAGAGAGACTTACACAGGACTTGTGTCTCTGGATTCTTATTACAACTCTGTATGATAGATCTTATCATCTCCATTTTACCAATGAGGAGACTAAAGCTCATGGAAGTAGCCTGAGCATTGGAACTGAGATTTGAACATAGACCTGCCTGATTTCTAATTCCTGTGCTATGTCCTTGAAACTATGTTCTTTCTGACTTAAAGTACACATGGAGGAGAGAAGTAAGGCCAAAAAGTTGGACAGCTGATGCAACCAGTATGAACAGTGACCAAGATTAATAATAAACAGTTCCAATGTGTATTCCTAGTACAATAGGCATGTGTCTAACATTTTCACATTGACCATTTCTTTTGGTCCTAAGGCAGCCTGGGAGGTAGATGGGCAAAGCTTATTCTTGCCACTTTACAAGTCAAGAAACTGAGGTTCAGAAAGGTAAGTGATTTACACAAGGTCATGAAACGAAAAAGTGACAGGTGGTTAGTGGAGGTGAGGGATGGAAGGGGGATTGAAAACAGGTCTCACTCTTCAAGTAAAGGATATCCTGGTTGTGCTCTTACCTGTTGGAGGAGAGATAAGTTGACAAAAGTTGTCTATGGGCAAATACATTTTAAATAATATGTTTAACCATTACTACTTCAAATGAGGTTGTCAAAATGGTTTCAAAATCAATTCATTTAAAAATGTACCTGTCGATGTGCCAGGCCCTGGGCCTGTTGGCCACACATTCCCAGCAGACTTGACGGAATGAACCTTCCCTATGAATGATGCCGTGCCATCACACGTCCTTCTTGTGAACCACTCAAAAGGGTTTAGTTCATGTATTCTCTCAAGAATTTTATTTACTTTCTTTATTCTCTCAAGCTATAGGCCTGAGTCATTTCATTAAATAAGTGTTCTGCTTTGGCCTTCTTCCAGCTAACAGCTGCAAGATACCAGACTGGCATGAAGCAGGGGAGTGGAATCGTCTTAAATTTAGCATCATGGAAATCTGGTCCTAGTGAACTGGTGAGGACCACTCAGCATCCTCAAGACAGGGTAGTCACTGACACAGTCACCGGGCCCAGGAGGGAGACCTTCTCTCAAGGCTTGGAAAAGGCACCATGTTTTTTTGTTTTTTTACTTATACTCTGCCTGGTTGAAAAGCATGACTAGCCTCTTCTGTTTAGAAAACAACAGAGAAGTCAATGGGTAAACCCAAGAAGGAATTGTAGGGAACAGAGGAAATGGGAGCAAGAAATTTACATGTATTTTCATAGAATCCTGTGGCCATCGTGTAAGGAAAGAACACTTATTGTCCCCCGTTTATTGTTTATCCTGTAAGGAAAAAACACTTAGTGTCCCCAGCTTCTTGTCCCTTGGGGGACCAACTCATGCTAATTGTCTGGGAATTTTCCAGACTTAGCACTCAAAATCCTGCTCCTGGGAAATCTCTCAGTACTAGACAAATGGGAATAATGGATCACACACTGGGGATCTGAGATTCTACCTCTACTACAAAGACTGTGTTTTCAAACTTTGCACTTTCCTGCTTCTCATCCATGATGTCCTCTGATTGTCCAACCACTTTGCAATTTGGAGATTGTTATACCTGCTTTACTAATGGGAAAAAGAGGCTCAGAGAAGCCAATGGCTGGTCCAGGGTCTAGGGCCTAAGCACTAACAATTCAGCTCTGAAATCTAGCTCTCATAGGCTCTGAGGCCCCTCTGTGCAACTCTCCTAAAACCAATTGAAACGTCAAGACTGATAGGTGTGAAGAAGAGGCAGCAGCTTATCTGGGGACTCCACCATCCGCTCTCAAGCTCCCCAGGTGTAATTCTATTTCAGGACTTCAGCTTTTTATTCCTACAGGCGCTTATAGCTTTCTGACACTGGACATGATGCAGAGTCAGAGGGGAGGAGCATAGATCAGGGCACAGGTGGGGACTGCTGGGGTCCAGGGGGTGCTGAGAGGAGCCAACAGAAGTGTGGTCATTGTCATCTGCTTCCCGGCAGACAGGCTGGATGTGGGATCCAGGCCCTGTGAGGGCCAGCCCGCTCAGAGGGCCAGGGGCCGGACAGCAAGGAGGGGCCGGGGGGCAGGCCTGGACCTTTTTTTCAGACAGGAGGTGATCTGTTGAAGAAAATAGCCTTCATGTGAGTCTGATTTGACCCGACAGCCCAGACCAGCTGCAGTAGCTGAACACGCTGGGAGGGAGTGTCTTCTGTCCCTTGAGTGTCTGCTCTGCTTTTTCCTCTCAAGTCATTTTAAACATATCACATGGGAAAGAGGTTACACATGCCCTGTATTTACTCATTCTCTCATCCAACATTCACCGAGTGCCCACTGTGTAGCAGGACACTGTGTGAAGTGCTAGGAGTTGGAAATGAGGAAAGCATGGCTTTCTCCCTTACAAAGTGACAATGTATTGAGAAAACAGATATGGAAGGAACTAATAGTGCAGTGCATAAGGACAATGGGCTTGAAAGTTTCTCATACCTCAGTTCCCATCCTGGCTCTGTGACCTTGCCAAGTTACTCAAAACTGTCTCTGAGCCTCAGGCTTCTCATCTGTAAAATGGGGTTAATAATGCTGCCTCACAATTGCGGTGTGTCCAGTACAATGATACCTGTCTTGCGCTAGTTCCAATGCCTGTTGCATGGTAACTACTCAATTAATAAGAGTCGTTTTTCCAGTTCTACCAGTAGCCAGTTCTAGATACTTGGGAAAGTCAGTTAAATTCTCTATGTGTCAGTCTCTCTTCTGTAAATTGAGCATAATAATAGTAACCACTTAGGAATGTTGAGAAAATTAAATGAGGTAATAACTGTAAAGCACCTCAAGCAATGTCTGGCATATAGTATGCATCAAATATATAATAGTTATTATCACCAATACCAATGGTAATACATGCTACAACTGAAGAAAGCAAAAAGAGACATCCTAGGAGCAAATTATAAGAAAAAGAGTTGGAGGCATTGCAAGGCTAGGGTGGCGTGTGTACGATATGGGGGTGTGAAGATGCCCAGCATCCAAAGGACAGGCTCCAATGGGGAGATTAGGGTCACACATGGGCAGAGGGTGAGTGGGCTTTAGAATGAGCCAGAATTCAGGTTCTGCCACTTATTAGGTGTGTGACCTTTGGAAAGTGACTTAACCTCGCCAAGCTTCCTCCTCAGTCACAGATTGCTAGCAGTTTCTACTTTTTAATGTCAGTCCAAGAATAAAATGAAGTAACTTCTGCAATTGTTCAGCCAGTGTCTGACTCAAAGGAGGCCTTCAATAGGAGGCAGCAAATTATTGCCATTTTTTAGTAGAGGATAGGATGAAGGGTGGGAGGAAGCCAACGGAGAGCGACTACGCGGTGGAGGAAAACTGTGATCAGTCTGGGAGGTGCGGTCTCTGACAATTTAAAATATGGAGATGTTGAATGTGGAAGCAGCGGGAAAGCTCAGGACTGTGACTCCTCGAGGCTCTTGCTTGATGCTGTACCATTTCCACCTCTCTCTGAGCCTTAGCTTCTGAGTCCTGCATCTTTCAGTTTTGTCAGGTTCTAAATTTACCCTCATGGTAATTATTCACACTGTGTCTCTTCAGCTTGTGAGCAGAAGAACTAGTGGAGGCCAAAACTGGGGGAGAAGAAGGAAAGAAAAGAAAAGAAAGACAACTTCAAGCAGGAGAGCTGCCCAGTGTTGACTGCAAGTTGTGGGTATTGGCCAGTCCCCCTGAAATAACTCCTAGGGGCAGAGTTGGCTCATGCGTCTTTGAACGTTAAAATTAGAGTGAACCAAGATTAAACACTCCCGAGAAACTGACCAGCCTAACATTTTTCTCCTCCCTCTCTCTTTTTATAACTATGACCACAGTAGTAATTCAATTGGAAACATATTCTGTCCCTGATTGCTCCAACACTGGCACTAGATCATTCCCAGGGCTTGATTTTTTTTTTTTTTTTTTCTTATTAAATGCACACACTACTGTTATTTTCTGCCAGGGCTAAAAATACATCTGACCGAGCAGCAAAGGCTCAGCTGGGGCCTCCTCCCTGCTCTCTTAGAGGGCAGAACCAGGCAGAATGAGCAGACTGATGGGCCTTCCAATTAATTTAGACAGCATGTTGTTTCCAAGGAAAACTGCCCCAGATACTGATATAATGGTAAAAATAAAGACGGAGTTCCAGCCTGAAAGGATGAATAATGAGAGCCTATATATCCAACCCCATTTACTACCAGTCTTTTTTCACTTCTGGCTACTACACTTCATCATTTCAAAGCACTTCATGTATTTTCAAGGCCTCTAGGCTTTGCAGATGCTGTTCTCTTGTTGGAAATGCTTTTCCTCCCTTTCCTGTGAATTTGTGATTATGTCTTAGTCTCAGCTCAAGCACAATCTTATTTTCAGAGCCTATGAGCTGATGCTATGTCTCTCAGACCTTCACATTTCTTCTGTCTTCTCTTGTCTGAATGCATCATCTGCATCATAATCACCAGCTGCAGGTCTGTCCGCCCCAAAAAACTTGAAGTTCTTGAGGGCAGGGACAGTGTCTTATTGACTATTATATTTCAAGTACCTAGCACAGTGCTGGGCCCAACAGGGCTGGCACTAGGGTGGGACAAGCAAGGCATTTAAGGACCCAAAATGTAAGAAGGTACCACTCTCAGGTGCTGACTCTGTGCTTGTACCATCCTGAGAATGAGTGCTTTCTTAAAACTCCCATCCTAGACTCCTAGCTTGTCTTAATCCCAGTCCTGGCCTTGAAGCATGAAATATTAATCAATAAATGATTCTTAAGTGAAGGCTTGTCAACTACCTTTTCCTTTTGGAAATTGTCCCCTCAATTGGCGTTTAGGATGGTTCTGGTTATCTTCACACCTCTCTAACACGAACTTCTCTGCAATAGTTTTGGATTCTTCTTTCTCCACCTGCCCTGAAAACATTGTTGATAAGATGCTGCTCCTCTGTGCTCCCACGGTCATGTCAACATACCACCCATGTGTCGATTCAGTCACTCGTTATTAAAGCAAACACTGTTTGTGAAGTACTTACCAGGTGCCAAGCTCTGTTCTGGGTGTTTCAAGATAGCCTAGAAAAACCAGATAATATAAGTTCTTCTGCTTTCAGGGAACTTATATTCTATGATACACTCAGAGACAAGCATACCAATATATCAAATACAACGTTATTTGTCACATTGTTCTATCATTCATTATGGAGGTCTAAGACCTTGCTTTATTCATCTTTGTATGCTCAGCTTACCTGATGCCTAGTAACAGATCATGTATAATATACATGAATAAACAATTGATCACTTAAGTAAATGAAAATGCAGCTTAAGTATCAACTTTTCTATAAAATATGTTCTAAATTTCTCAGGCAAAGTCTGGTTAACTCATTCATTCACTCATTCATTCATTTAACAAATATTTATTGAGTGTCTTCTCTGTGCCTGGAATGATTTGAGACATCTTATAAACTTCTGCCTTGGTGCCTACCACAGTTTAGTACCATTATTTGTTGATTTCCTGTCTCTAGCACTCCACAAAGACAGAACCTTGCCTAATTGGTCTCTGGATCTCTCAACCTAACACAGCAGCTAGCATATTGTAGGTATTCAAAGTAAAAGTTACTTGAATGAGAAACATATTTTCTTTTTTTTTTTTTTTTTTTTTTTTTTGAGACTGAGTCTGGCTCTGTCGCCCAGGCTGGAGTGCGGTGGCCGGATCTCAGCTCACTGCAAGCTCCGCCTCCCGGGTTCACGCCATTCTCCTGCCTCAGCCTCCCGAGTAGCTGGGACCACAGGCGCCCACCACTTCGCCCGGCTAGTTTTTGTATTTTTTAGTAGAGACGGGGTTTCACCGTGTTAGCCAGGATGGTCTCGATCTCCTGACCTCGTGATCCGCCCGTCTCG
Source organism: Theropithecus gelada (assembly GCF_003255815.1). Taxonomy (NCBI): domain Eukaryota; kingdom Metazoa; phylum Chordata; class Mammalia; order Primates; family Cercopithecidae; genus Theropithecus; species Theropithecus gelada. The sequence continues at coordinate 130,634,087 of NC_037676.1, forward strand.
GCCTCCCAAAGTGCTGGGATTACAGGCTTGAGCCACCGCGCCCGGCCTAAAAGTACTTAACTTTCCTTTTTTTTTTTTTTTTTTTTTTTTTTTTTTTTTTTCATCTACACACAAATTATATATAAAAAAAAAAAAAAAAAAAAACAAAC
>NC_037676.1:130634283-130652820 GCF_003255815.1 Theropithecus gelada
TTTTTTTTTTTTTTTTTTTTTTGAGACAGAATCTCGCTCTGTCGCCCAGGCTGGAGTGCAGTGGCCAGATCTCAGCTCACTGCAAGCTCCGCCTCCCGGGTTCACGCCATTCTCCTGCCTCAGCCTCCCGAGTAGCTGGGACTACAGGCGCCCGCCACCTCGCCTGGCTAGTTTTTTGTATTTTTTTTTAGCAGAGACGGGGTTTCGCCGTGTTAGCCAGGATGGTCTTGATCTCCTGACCTCATGATCCGCCCGTCTCGGCCTCCCAAAGTGCTAGGATTACAGGCTTGAGCCACCGAGCCCGGCCGTGAGAAACATATTTTCAACAATTAACAAAGAAATGAAATTACCACACTATGCCATGGTGGCTAAGTGCCCTCTACTTCTCTGAAAATTCCTGGGTTAATGGTTTATTTATCTTATCGTGCAATGAAACGTAGAGTATACCCAGGTTGTGAAAAGATCTTCATCCTCATTCTGAAATCCTTCCTGCAACTTTCTACTCTCTGTGACTTTGCAATATAATTCATTTTTCTGAAATTATAAGGATTTTGGAGGAAAACTTAGTAAAAGGCAAGAAGATTCTATGTAGCCTTGTCAATTTGCAACGTCCTCAATATAATAACTCATTGAGAGCTTCTCTCTGAGGTCAAAAAACTGTTTTCAAATGGACTGTTACAAACCTTTTGACTAGATTTCTTATCTATTCATGGTCAAGACTTAGGTACTAGTCTTAGAACTGCCCGCAAGTCATTGATGATCTTGGACAAATCACTCTCCTTCTTTGGACTTCTTTTTTTCTTTCTGGAAAAGGAAATCGGGCTGGTTAATTGTGTACATTTCCTGCAATTCCGATCCTTGGAGGAGTCTGTGAGTCTCCTCCAGAGAAGAGGCTGGTTCGTAAGGATTCTTGTCTTTCCTCCCAGTTAGTTGATACGCACAAAAATGACATTCAGAGGGCGTACTTCTTGCTGTCCTAATATGGCCAGATCATGGACCTTTATTGAGAATTAACTGTGTTCCAAGATCTACTAAAAAGAGATGTTTTTGTAAAAGGCTGTGTTTTTACCCAATAAAACTGTTGTTGAAATATTTCACTTTCTTAACTAATTCCTGGGAATATACTAGATAGAATTCAGGTGGTGTCAAGTGGGCAAGAAAACAGGGCAGTGAGCTTCAACTGGGGGCTCACTTCCTAATTGAGGATAAAACAGAGCATAGAGCAAAAACTCAATAAAAGCGCCAAAGAGACTATTACATAAATCTTCATTCTGAAGAATACCCAAAATGCATTATTTAGGAGTCAGGAGAGGGAAAAGTAAAACTTCTAAGAACTTAAGTAATTAAGAGAACGGTTCATGACAAGGTGGAACTGGAATTGGACTTTGTGTGATGGGTGACAAGGTAAATGAAGAGGAGGGGAAACACGTCTGAGAGTGAGCAGAAACTAAGGGAACCTTCTTTCCAGCCTGTGCAGTGGTTTATTTGTTTAATAAGCCAATGATAAGCATCTGAATCCTGGGTAGATGTGAATCTGGGACTTGCGTCTAGTATCCAGGATTGGCCAGGGCAGAGCCCATCTCTCATTGCCACAATGATGTGGTCTTATGTGTGGTATCCATCAATATCTTGTGTGGGCTGGTGACCTTAAGAACTTTCTCTACCTTCTGTCTGCCTATGAGTGAGTTGTACTGAAGGGGAGTCTCTTTTAGGAGAAGAAAGGAAACACCTCTCTTCTCTATGAGACTAGGAAGAGACTCAATATTCATGGTCCTGTTGGACCTTACAGTTAAGCCTACTTCTGCTCTTTGAGTCCTTGGTTCTCAAAGGTGTGGGAGAATCTGGAGGATGAAAGAACACTACCTGTCCAACTGAAAGTTAATTAGCTGAGAAGTCTTGGAGGTAAGATATTCTGGCTTCTATTATTAGAGCCTCCATTTTGGCTTATTACAGAAAGCTTTACTGTAAGAATGTAAGAACATGTATGTGTGTGATTGTGGTTTGCACGTATTTATGTGTGTGTGTGTGTTGTATGCATTTTGGTGATCACTAGCCATTTTTTCTAAAAGTGGTAAAGAGGGGAGATGGTCCTTAATGATAAGCCTCTAGGAAATTAGAGTCTGATTTATCAATTTAAAAAAATTTGCCACTAATATCTATTTTTATTATAAAATGTACATAACATAGAATTCACCATTTAACAATTTTAAGTGAACAGTTCAATGGTATTAAGTATATTTATATTGTTGTGCAACCATCACCATCGTCTCCAAAACTTTTTTTCGCAAAACGAAAATTCCATACTCATTGAACAATAACTCTCTATTTCCACCTGCCCCAAGCCCCCCGTTTCCACCATTCTACTTCCTGGCTCTATGAACTTAACTACCCTAGGTACCTCATACAAGGGGAATCATGAAGCATTTGTCCTTTTGTGACTTGTCTTTTTTTTTTTTTTGGTTAGCATAATATCCTCAAAGTTTGTTTAAGCTTTAGTGTGTGCCAGAATGTCCTTCCTTTTTAAGGCTGAATAATATTATTGTGTGTGTACAGCACATTTTTCTTATTCATTCATCTGTTGATTAGTTCTTGGGCTGCTTCCACCTTTTGCTACTGTGAATAATGCTGCTATGAACAGGGGTACACAAATATCTGTTCAAATTCCTGTTTTCACTTCTTTTGGGTATATACTTAGAAATGAATTGCTGGATCATATGATAATTCTGCTTTTGATTTTTCTGAGGAACTGCCACAGTGTTTTTCACAGCAAATGTGCTATTTTACATTTCTATCAGCAATGTCCAGGGATCCAGTTTCTCCACATTCTTGCCAATACTTCTTATTTTCTGGGGTTTAAAAAAATATGTATTAACCAATGGGTGTGAAGCGGAATCTCATTGTGATGTTGTTTTGCATTTCCCTAAAGATTAATGATGTTGAGCGTCATTTCATGTACTTATTCAATTTATTGTTTTTAATGTTTCTGTATTTGCTCTTGATCTAAACTTTTCTTCCGGACTTCTAAGCTGATTTATACTGAAAGGCAAATTATTTAAATTCAGTACTGTTCAGTGTAACTCCATAGGCATTTATGGAACACTTACTGTGTGCAAGAGACAGTATTTTGCTGTCTCCTGGAACTCCATGGCTGCTCTCTTGGGGCAATCATCTAACAGAGGAGACACACAGATATATAACTTGCAAACCAATCAGCCTATGAGAACTGCTACAAGAGCAGATGACCAACTTGCTATAGTAACAAGGCTGAGATTCTTGGAATATGTAGGTCAACTCTTAGAAGACTCTTTGATTCATTCACTGATTTATTCATTAATTCACTCATTTATTCAGTAAACAGTAATCAAATACTTGCTTTGCTTTAGGCAGTGTGCCAGGTAGCAGAGATGTAGAAAGGAACAGTCCCTAGAAAAGCCCTACTCCTTTACAATGACCAGCTTCCTCATTTACCTCTAAGCCATCACCAGAGAGCCTTAGATCCCTGACATGGCCCTCTTCTCCCCTGCTCCACCTTACCTCTGTCTTAAGCCTTTCTACTTTATTCCGCTTCATATTCACTTTCCTACTTGCTTTGTATCACCCCAGGCCTCCGTCATCTGTCCTCACCTTTTACTCCTGAATTCGCTTTCCCTCTGTAGAAGTAATACTGATGGTGACTCTCTGACTGTGGTACTGTCATGATGACCTTCCATGGCCCTGATTTGCTTTCTTTGCTTATTCTCGGTATAGTGTTTGCTCTGAATAACTGTCTGCTTTGTTCCAGCTCCCAAGGAGTGAGGCTACTCCAAAGTTGACTGCTGCAACCAAGTTCCCTTGGCCTTCAGAAAGAAGAATTTAATGATTCCTACTTCTAAGTGGACCACAGCTTGGTGTGGAATTGACTTGTCAACACATAACGCAATGTGCTAAGTGCCAGAATGGAAGGCTCATATGAAAAGTGATTTTGGAACGTAGGGGCCAGTCAAGATGTTTTTACCAAGTGGACCTTTAGGCTGAGTTTTGAGGTAGAAGGTGACACATGAGCAAGGGGTGGAATAGGACTTTCAAGGCAGATAGAATAACATACAAGGCATGGGAATGGTAACAAACTGTGGTGTGTGTGTCTTTGGCTGGTGCTGGTGGCAAAGCTATAGATGCTTTGAGTTAACTGTAGTGCTCAGTGCTGATGACAGGATATTGGAGCATTCATAACATGGCAGCTTATTCATGAAATAATTCCTATTTTTTATGGGAAGTGGCAAAGTCATGAGTCCACACATACCTTCTAACCCCAAAACCAGACCAACTCCTTGAATATTATTTTGGAGCAGTGTTTGATGATCAAGAGACATGAGCCTGTGATCTATATTTAGTCATGTGCTCGACAACATGGGGCCACCCCATAAAAGCAGAGTTTCTGTGTCAGCTGGGGAAGTACTGATGTCAGGATGAGATTCTCTGATGATGTCGTCACCTGTTTGGAAATTACTGGTAACAAAAAATGTAAGTCTTTTATATTGTTTTTGCACTGATTATGGTTGGCTGATTAGAAGGAAAGCATTGTGAGCTAAAAAAGCACCACTTTAAATATTTGCATGTGGGTTGCTGTATAAGATTTTCGATATTTAATGCAAAAATTGAATGAAGCCATTCTAATGGGTATCTGACTCATTTTGAAAGTGAACACTACAAATTTGCTACATGCCAGTAAACACCCATGCATTTCTGTACCTCTTTAAGTAGATGCTTCAATACTTGCTCTCACATTAGTGTTGTTGCCTAGTTGGCACACTTTAGTGGGAGTGGAAAAAACCATTTCATGGGTGTGAGTGGACACTAGCCTGGGAGTGAGAAAATCTACATTCCAGATCTGGCTGTCTTATGGGTTGGCTTGGCTGTGTGACTTTAGACAAGTCCCTACAGGTGGACATTGAGAAGGAGTTGACATTGCCTTTCTCTAACTTGGATGGCACAAAATGGAAATTGAGTTAGGACAGAAAGAAGCAGGCTAGACACAAACAGGCCTTAAATATTACAGAAAATTAAATCCCTGCAGAATATGATCATGGGGACTCAAACGCAACAAAAATATGAATAAAAGGAATAAAAATATTAACTCTGATTTACAACCTTCCTTAAAAATAGGTTTCATAATATTAATATTACAAGAAGACTGAGGAATTAGTATCTTTAAAGCTGGTTCATTCATTCATGGTCTTCTTAATGAGGACCTATTGAGTGGATAAACTGTTACTTGCAATTTTAAGTCCAGTGTTAATACGTGGTGTGTTTTGACCATTTACTGTGGGTCAGTGCTGTTGTAAATAGTTAACATTCATTATCTAATTTAATCTTCACCACCAACTTTATGAGGTAGTGCTATTAATATCCCCATTTTGCAATGGAGGAAATTGAGGTTTGGCAAGGTTAAGTAGCTTGCCCCAGTCTAATGGCTGTTATGCCACAGAAACTAAAATATTGGTCTATCTCATGTCATATCTGTTATTGCCTGACCAATTCTTTGCATTTACAGAACGCTGAAGCATTGGTTTGCATCTGTATTTCTAAGGACTTGAGGATTGAGAAGGGTCTTTTCATTCAATCTCCATCTAATCCACACTTTTTTTCCTTGTAATCCATGATGAGCCACACGTATGCCTAAAAAGAATCTTTGTCCGTCATTCCTTAGGTCAAAAACTTCCTTTGGTGGTGTCCTTTTATCTTTAAGATAAAATTCTGGCTTTATAACCTGGCATTTAATGACCCTTTAGGCCTTTTCCAATGTAACTGTCTGGTGTGAATGCTATATCCCAACCCAACTCCCCTTGGGTCAGAGAGGTCTAGTAATTGTACATCCTTGCAACACTCCTCTCCTCCTGCTACCCTACTAACTTAGGAAAGTTCCCACTTACCCTCCCTGAGGCATCTGTAACATGCCTTTTGAGCGGAAGACCATTTGTATGGTATCTGTCAATTCCCAGTCCTTACTGAAACCCTACCTTGATGTATCAAGACATCCACTTAAATCCTGCCTGTTCTTATTCATTTGTTCACTCAGTTACTCATTCATTCAACATTTATTGAACATCTATGATGTGCCAGTCTTTGTGCTAAGGATGTCCTGTTAAAAACTAGATAGTGCTCCTGTCATAGATATTTTTCTCTTTAATTATGACTCATTTTTGTAAAGGGATAGTAATCTTCTTGGAGTAGACCTTTTTCCTTTTCTTTTTCTGGATCTTTGCGTCTTCAATATTGGCACATAAAAAGCTGCCAGTAAATGTTTTTTTTTCTTATGAATTTCTGAATCACATTGCTTTTTAACCTAATTTATTCATACAATATCTGAGGAAATCAAAACATTTGTGTCTTTTTGGCAAGAACTTTATGACTACAAACTAAAGTACTGGTCTACCTCATGCCGTAATTACTTGTCTGTTATTGCCTGTTCAATTCTTCACATTTACAGAACGCTGAAGCATTGGTTTGCAATGCTAAATATCATTTGTGAAAATATTATCAGGATTTCAAAAGGTATTTTTTTGTTTTTCTTGTCTTTCTTATTTTGCTCATTACCTTCACCACACTGAATGGAGAGCACCCAGAAAGATGTTATATGAATGTAATGGTTAGGAGGGTTTTTTGGTGCCCTTTACTTACCTATAGATGAGAACAGTAAAAGCTAGTTGACATGGTATGAACATTTCCTTAAGAGTGTAAGGTGTTTCTGGGTCAAAAGTTCGCATGGGTTCTGCAGAACTTCAGGGGAAGAACTTCTTCATTGTGGGGGTTTCAGCCTCAAAAATGACTTGAAGTATTTTTACATCTAACTAAATTCAATTCAACCATTTGTTGTAGCACTTGCTACATTGGACTTACAGCCCTGCACATTGGACTTATAAGTTAGATACTGATTTTCTGGTAATGGTCTTACCCTAAAGCAAAATGTCTAGATGAAGATGCCTGAAAGCCGCATCTCCTGAGCAATTTTTCTGGGAGAGAGAAGCAACATACACACACACACACACACACACACACACACCCCGAGTGTTCCAGAGACAAATAAGTTGGAAAGTACTTCTTTACTAAGTACTTAGTAAATACCATCTTTTGTATATTTGCCAAGCATATTTGCATACAAAAGACTCTGAGAAGTCTCTATATAAAGAGGCATCACTAACTGTATTACCCCAAATTATTGGACTGTACAATTTTCCCCACTCCGGTACTACTTGACTCTGGCTTCTTCCCATGACTCTGTCTTCATTAATTCATTCAGCAAATTTGCATTGCCCAACACTGCTGGCCACCAAGGAATAGGACAAAGTCCCTATCTTTAGTAGCTCAGAGTCTATTGGGGAAGCAGATAAGTAAACAGTGGGTAAACAGTTCTGTGATGTGAGCTCTAATGGATGTATTCATCAGGAGCTGGAAATCAGACATTGTATTCAGGAAAGTGGAATAGAAGTAGCCTTGAGCCAAGTTCTGCAGAACTGGAAATTGACCAGGCCAATGGTCAAGCATAGGAGATTTCAGGCAACAAGAAGTATATGAAAGTCATTAAATATGAATAAGTGACACGTCTGCCCTGATTAAGATACAGGATTGGAACAGGACACTAGAATGTGATGATATGAATGAAGAAGCAAGACAAGATCCTGAATAACCCTATTTCTCATCTGGGTTTGTCTTTTGCTTTTTCAGAACTGATCCTTGGACTGGGCCTGGCAGTCCTAGTTTGGCTTTTCATGCCTTCTTAGCAGCAGCAGGGACAGGAGGCACACAGGATGATTCAGAATATGGGAAATTGGGTTCCAGAGTTGTAGGAGTTGGTCAGAATAGGAGGCGGCTATTGATGACACCGGAAAGTCCCCAACGAATGAGTGCTCTTGATAACAAATTGTTTTTCTCTCTCAATGATTTTTGATATAACCAAATGATTCATGTTTTTCTACCTACAACACCCAGTACTGCTTCAGACACGGGTAGTGCTCTCACCACCACTCTGCTCTCTGCTTGAAAATTATTGTGTAAAATGGTTTCCCTAATAGAAACTGTCATTATTGACAAGTGGTAAAATCGTACCTCAGGTTCTTTTTCTTTCTCTAGATCCTGGCTGCACACTAATTTTCCTTTTGATTTTTAAAAATATTTTTCCCTCAGCTACGTATATATGTATGTATCTGTAAGCTTGTGAGATAAAATATTGTTCATAAATGTTGTTACATATTCTCATGTCCAGCAAGAAGAAAACATCCTAGCAAAATGATCTTGAAAATGGAAAACTCTAAAGGTTATTTATTCCCTCATCTGTAAAACAGTAGGGCTGGGCTAGCTTGTCTCTGGGGTCCCTTCTAACATGAAGGTAATGTTCTTGGTTTCCGTGGGAGTTGGACAAAATTGTGAACAGCAGCTGTGAAGGATAATTGCCTCAGCAAGAAATTTGTCCCTCACAGACTCTGGGAAATGGTGAGCATATATTGTATTTCATGTTATGACTGGAAGATGTGAACAATAATTATGAGAACATCCATAGAATTTCCCCTGGGGTATAAAATACAGATAAAAATCTCATAATATTAACCTTTAATGGCTAATATTCATGAAGACTGGAACTCTCGATGGAGCTCCCTGAGATTGGGACTGTGCTACTCGCCATCTGGATCTACTTGTCTATGAGGATGCCCAGGCCTTGGTTGGCTTCCAACGATCAATTCATTCATCCATCTGACAAATATTTATTGGGCACCAGCCTTGTATAGGGCATTATTCTAGGGGCCAAGAAGAAGGATAAATAAGAGCTCACAGTGCAGAGGGGAACTCAGATATGCAGTCCATTCAACAGACATATATTGGGTGCCTAGAATGTGCATGGCTCTTGACAAATAGGAATGAAATAAATGATAACTGATACTTGTACTCAAGTTTTGAGGTTACTAATCCATGGTAACTAGACTCAGAAGTTTCACAGAGGAGATAGCATAAAACAAGATTTTAAAGGAAGAATTGGGGCTCACCAAGTTGCTAAGATGAAGGCCCTTCTATGCAGATGGAACAGCATCTCCCAAAGTATAGAGGCATAAAGAACGTGGTGTGGTGAGATAGTTGCAAGTGGTTGTGATGGTCACAGTATGTCTGAAGATAAGACTTGGAGGCTTGAAAGAGCCTTATATGCCAGTTCAGGAAATCTGGAGAGAGATAGAGACCCACAGAAAGATTTGGGCAGAATGCTTCCGTTGCTTGTCTGTAACACAGAACTGAAAAATCCTGTTCTACCTATACGCCAGTGACAGCTTTGTCCCTTCCACATGGTAGCTCATATGGTCTTCCTTAGAGCAAAACCTGAATCTCTCTTTTCCCAACAAAAGAGTTAATTTTTCAAAGATGGGGCTGTGCCTTGTTCACTATCATGCTTGCTATACCTAGCAAAGAGCCTGGTAACAGTGAGCTCTCAATAAATACATGTAATGAAATAGAGTTTTTGTTTCTCTGCCTCTTTCTCACTCTCCTATCGCTTCAGGCTTTCCTCCATTCTAAACCCTCCATATTTTCCTAGGCTTCCTCTCTCTTTTCTATCACCTGTAGGATTCAACATCATCTTTTTTCCAAGAGAAGAGATCTCTGCCTTAATCACAGTGGCGGGTCCATAGCAGATTTCTGACATAGGTTGATGAGTAAATGAATCCTCACGTGAATAAATAAGTGGACTCATGAGGTTTACAAGGAAAATTTCCCAGAGGACACAAACATGCTTAGCTGACTTGTCACTTCCATTGAATTGTGTATGGCAGAAAATGACAGCTGATTTTGGATGGAAGGGATTTGGAAAGCTGATGTGCTCTATTCCCCTGACTCCAGGAAACATTTCTCAAAGTGTGGAAAGTCCTGTGAGATGCTCTAGAAATCCAAAGAATATGTACAATGACTTACCCTGTCTTGGGAACTGACAATGCACATTAGCATGTTAAAGACAAACAATGCTACTGTAAAAATACCTCTTCAACTTTTACCTCAGTTTGTAGTTTTACCCGAGTCTTTCCCAAACCTGGGTACCTACCGTGGGGCTCTTGTCTTTCCAATGACATCTACTAACATTCTGAAGATCCAGTGGCCCAATTGGTACACTCTGAGAAATTTTAGCCTAAGGAAACATTTGCTTTTTGTGTAATAACTTTTACAAGGTGATTATTGCAATGAATATTCTTCCCACTGTAAAAGCTGATCATGCTCAGAAGAGTCTTCACAATGACATTTTTTTTTAACCTGCCAGAGCAGAAGCAGGTTTTAATATTCTCTTTGTCAAAGTAAGCCTTTCCTTTAGTTAGAGGGGTGGAAGAAAACTGAGGTAATTATATAGTGACGGGAACCCCCCATTGAGCTCCAATGTCAGTCTTCTCAAACAAAGGTGCCATTGAAATTGTGAATTATAAAGTTGATTTTTCTAACTTCTGGGCACCAGCTGGGCTCAGTAAGGAAGGGTCTCTGGTATGGAGGAAGGCCTTTTTAACCAGAGGTCCCTTATTGTGTCCTTCATGGACTCTACACAGCTATTTTGCATGTCATTTGTTCATTTCACAAACATGTAGAGAACCTCTATTCTTATAGGTGCTGGCAGTGCCCAGATTAACAAAACCCACTTGTCGCCTCCCCAAGTAAGAATTTGAATAAACTCATATGTCACTCTTTCTTTTCATGTTAATACATTTTAAAGTCACTCAGTTTGTACCACGCACACCATGTTATGTGCCTTGAAAGCTCTGATGAATTCTCATAGACACCTAGGAGGTGGTTAGCACAGCCGTATCATATTTCAGGAAACTGAGGCTAAGGGACTTAGGAGACACAGTTATTAAAGGATAATGTCAAAGTTTGAACCAAGGCATATCCACTCCATGGCTTATTGCTTTCACATTTGTACAGTATGATGTCATTGGTAGAATGTTTGAAGGTTGAAGGTTTGCTAAAGGTCAAGGTTGGGCTGTTTTGAAACAGTCACTGAGTCCTTTGTGCCTGGTTTTAGGTAGCTATCACACAGCTGCAGCAGCAGCAGAAAAACTTTTCCATTCTATCTTAGACTTCATGCAAATTCCCTCATAGCAACACTGGCTTGTGAAGAATTACATTTCCTGCTGCAGTGATTAGATAGGAGGATGCATTTAAGTCCTATCAGCCAGAACTTAGCCCTGTGTTTTACTGGAAAGTTTGTTAATAAGCTTTTCATGTCAGCTTTCTCCCTCTTTGCATTGGGATAATAATTCAGGACTCTTTGTTTTCCATTGACTTCCATCTACATTATTTCCCTTGAGATACCTAGTGTTCTATAGGCAAGACAGGTGGTATTATTCCCATATATGGGAGGAAGAACCGAGGACTAGAGAGTCCTGGGACCATGGCTGAATGCCACACAAACTGCACCTCATAACCACCTTCATCCTAATACTTACAAATGGTATGATCAACTTTTCTCTTGACCTCTTTGCTCTATGGCAGAGAATACCTTGAGGGCAGAAACTGTGTTGTTTACTTTCTTGTTACAAGAAATCTAGACTATATCAATGCATAGAAACATTCAAGAAGTGGATCCTTGAATGGTATCTGTGATTCTGATAACTCCTAAATTTTTGCCTGTAGTCTGAATGTGCCCTGAAAGCTCAGACTTTCATATCTAAGTGCCAACTTCACATTTCCATATGAGCATCTTTGGCATCACAAGAATAATATGGTCAAAGTAGAACTCTGGATTTCCCTTTGCAAAACTGCTTTCCCTAGAGTTTGTCCATCCTAGTAAGTAGCTTCATAGTTTTTCATGCCAGAGATCTGAGTTATCCTTGATTCTTTTTTTCCCAGAAACTTCCAGATATAGTGAATCACCAAGTCCTCTTGACTTTCCAATCAAAACACATCCAGAATTTTCCCTTTCTTCCAACTCCCTTCTTTCACTCCAGTCCAAGCCACCACCTTCTCTTGCTTGAGCTACTGCGAGTGTTTTCCTCATTGATCTCCTTTCTACTCTTGTCATCCTACAATCTTTTCTCCAAGCAGTACTTAGAGTGAGCTTTTGAAACGGCAAATAAAACCAAATCACTCTCGTGTTTAAAACCCTTGGCTGGACTCTCTTGTCACTGGAAACAAAACAAAACAAAACGAACTCCAATCCTTCTTTTTGGTTTGTGAAGCCCTCTGATTTTCCCCTAACACCCTGGTAGCTATAATTTCCCTCTCCTTGTACTCTTCATGTACCAGCCATAGTAGTCTTCTTGATATTCCTTAGCCTTTCTGGGTTCACTCATGCCTAAGGGTCTTTGCGCTGGCTATTTCCTTTGTCTGATGCCTCCTGTCCCTTCATCCTATTTACGTGACTGGCTGCTTCTTGTCATTCAACTGTCAGCCTAGAGTGACCTCATTAGAGAGGCCATTGCTGACCACCCAGTTTCAGATAGCCACATATCTACTCTATTAAATCATCTTATTTTAAGGCTCTCTTTGGACAGCACTTACCATAATCTGATATTCTTGCTTCCTTTATCTATTTCTCCCTCCACCAACCACCTGTCCACCTACTAGATTACACACCCCAAGTGAGATCCTGACCCTCAGGAGACAGGGATCTTCCTGTCTTTTTCATTGTTATGTCCCTTGTATAGAACACAGCATGGGCTCCACGAATATTTGTGTCATGGGTCTCAGAGGTGTCACTTTACACTGTAAAGCCATTGCTGGTATTTTCAGCAGAGTAGATGGTCAAGGACTCAAAGGATGTTGTCTGGATTAATTTTTGAACAACCTGGGATGACATACATTTTTATCTTTTATTTTTCAGATGATTCAACTGACACACAGGTTAAGCAACTTGCTTAAGAGCATAGAATCGAGCGATCTATTAAATTTGGAAGACGAAGGAAAGAAATGAATCAAGGATAATTCAGATTTCTGGTGTGAGAAACCATGGAACTATTTTTTGAATTGAGAAAATGTAGAGAAAGCAGATTTGTAGGGGGTAAGACTATTTCTTCTGCTTTGGGCTGTTTATTCTCATAATGGCCAAGGATACACTCTTCGTCCTAGTAAGAGGATCAGGATTTGAGCTTCTGTCTTTGGACGCTAAACATTATGCTACCTTCCCCAATAGTGTGCTGAACTTTCACAGTTTCTTTCCTTCTCTGCAACGAGGGTGCCCCCTCTAAGTAATTTTCCATATAACTTAGAGAAGGGGTGGGTCGTGCATTTCTGCAGTCTGGAGATAAGAAGGATAATATTCCAACTGGGAAGTGTAAGTGATACCCCGTAAAAGAAGGCCAAGGAGGCTGTTTGCTTTGTATTTCAATGGCTGATAAATGGGGCCTTTGAAGATTCACAGTAAAATGTAAATTTCATGGTCAGAATGAGGAAGGGGGACTGCACATAGGAAGAGCAACCTTCCCCTCCTCCCACGCTCAACTCTGTGATAATAATGTTGCCCCCTGATGTGGACAGGGCTTTACAGTTTCCAAAGAATTTCACAATGCTTCTCATATGTGAACCTCACACCAGCCTGCAAAATGGGATGTTTTATTCCTGATAAAATACAGAGGAAACTAAGGATCTAGAGAAGTTGTCCAAGGTCCTAGAGTTAGGAGTGAGATGGGGCAGACATTCAAAGCCAGTCTTCCAGCTAATGCTCCTGGTTCTACATACTGCTCTTTTCACAGAAACCCTGCGGCCACTCTTCTCAGGCCCCCTGCCACTGACCATGTCCTTCTCTCCTTTCTACTGATCTCTATATTGTGTCCACCTCGGTTCTGGAATTTACTTTCTTGCCAAAATGACTGCAATGCTGTTTATAATCCCCTAGGGACTGTGTTGAAGCATTACCTGTCAGTCAGCCATAGGGAAGATTATTGAGAAAAAAATTCGGTGGGAATGGTCAAGGGAGTTGTGAGTTCCTTGGTGGTAGCACTCATAACTTTGTGTCTTATGTTCAAAATTAGTGGTTCTTAGACTTTTAGGAATGTTGTGAAGAGCTTGTTAAAACCCAGTTTTTTAATAAACATGCATGTGCATGTGTCTTTACAGTAGAATGATTTATAATATTTTGGGTATATACCCAGTAATGGGATTGCTGGATCAAATGATATTTCTGGTTCTAGATCCTTGAGGAATTGCCACACTGACTGGATAAAGAAAATGTGGCACATATATACTATGGAATACTATGCAGCCATAAAAAGATGATTCATTTCCTTTGCAGGGACATGGCTGAAGCTGGAAGCCATCATTCTCAGCAAACTAACACAGGAACAGGAAGACAAACACCACATGTTCTCACTCATGAGTGAGAACTGAACAATGAGAACACATAGGCACAGGGAGGGGAATATCACACACCAGGGCCTTTTTTGGGGGCGGGAGGAACACCATTAGGACAAATACCTAATGCATGTGGGGCTTAACACCTAGATGACGGGTTGATGGGTGCAGCAAACCACCATGGCACATGTATACCTATGTAACAAACCTGCACATTCTGCACATGTATCCCAGAACTTAAAGTAAAATGACAAAAAATTAAAAACCAGTTTTTAAAAACCGAATTGCTGATTAAATAGGTATCTGGGTTGGGGGCTGAGAATTTGTATTACTATATGATTCTACTGCTGCTTGTCTGAGGCCTATTGAAGGTAAAACTGCTCTAAAACCAGATCTGCTGCCCTCCTTGGTGGTGGTAGGGTCAGGTACACATTCATTCACAGGTGGTATTGATGTAAGTGTCTATTGGTACAGCTTCTTTGGTGGAACAATTGACAATTTCAATCAAAATCTGAAAAGTATACTTTCCCCAACAGTTCCACTTCTGGGAACTTTACCTTGAAGAAATAATTAAGGATGTGAGCAAAAATTTAGACACTATGTGGCTGGCATTGTAGGTGTTCAATAAATCTTTGTAGAATGAGTTGTTGAATAAAAAAGATGCTCCTTGCTGAAATGCTTATAATAGGGAGAAATTGGAAGCAACCCATACATCTTTTCAACTGAATATGAGGCAGCATTAAACTGTTAGAAAGGATGATCATAATATAACAATATATGAAAGATGCTTGTATGCCTTCATTTTGTTATATATTTTAAAAAACATTAACAATAATAGGATATCAATTAATTCTTGTTTATGGTGAATGGGGCTTTTGATTATTTTTCTTTGCAATGAACAAATACTGTCTGTGTTATTAAACAAACAAAGCCAATTTGTCTAAAATCAGCATAAAAGAATAACTGTTCCACTGAGAGCTTCACTCTCTGACCCAGTATCATTTTCTATACCTGCCACCTTGGAGGAAGCTGCATTTATAGCTGTGGACAGAGGAATTTTCTCTGCCTTTGAAGAGGCTGTTGCAATCCCCAGTTAATGGAAACCAGATGCATTTGAACCTTAGCTTTCCGGAAGGCTGGGTTACTCTTTATCTTGGAGCCCACCTTTCACTCTGGCATGAGCTGTCCTTTCCTGTAGGGCTGATGTGCAAGGCTGGCTTTTAGTGGAGGTGAGCACCTTGGAGTTGTAAACATTAACTGCATTGGGCATCATGTTAAACTGCAGCAAATCGTGTACTTCTCCTTTCAAACTTCCAAATTAGTTGGATGATATTAACCAGCAACGATTGTTAGATTAAAATTTCAAGGGAGGTTATTGTTTGCCATGTGATGTTTTTAAAAATAAACAAAACATTGATATCTACTTTTTTTTTATTTGACAATACATATTATCATCACCCATAACACAAACAATAGTTGGAGTTATTAGCATGGAACTTCACTCATCTGGGCAGTTAAAATGAATGATGTTGCCTCTGGTGGGTTGAATTGTGGGTTAATATGTATTTTCGTTTTCATGGAAGAGATATTGATTTTCTAAACACAAAATATGTAATAAAGTATAAAATAGTAAGAAAGAAGATGTTACTAGGGGAAACGTGCATCTGGGTTGTTGGAAAATTGAGGGTCTAGAGACGAAAATGTAGAACCTGCCAGAAATCTTTGTGATTATTGATTGCTTCAAGGATTTGTCACAATTTCTAAATTTGTACATTGCATGGATTTTCAAGTCAGACATTCAAGTTAGTGTAGTGCTTTCAGCATTTATTCGTGTGAGACTTGGATAAAAAATTCTCAAACTTTTTGGGCTATAGCCATCTTATTTGCAAAAAGAGAACCTAGAACCTCACATTAAGTGGATCCCTGGTCAGGAAATGTTTGTTTATGGTAATAATGTTGATAATAATGCAAAATAACAGCAAACTTTTCACCAAACAGATTCAATCTTATTTGCTACCTAAGCTAGGAAAGTAAAAATGCATTTATACAATTTACTTCATTATATGAATAAATATAAAATAAATATATAAAATAATAAAAATTGGGAAATACCTAAGAATAAAAAAAAACTTTTTAGTATTATCATTTCAACACAATCATTAATACTTTTTATATCACAGTTACTTTTTATAAAGAATGCCACCAAGATGAGGAAAAAAACTTGAAGTTCACATTGTAGATTGGATGAGGTTTTCAATTTCCCTTTAACCCTGCCTCCCTTGAGTCCAAGGATCTAGGAAATTCAGTTTGGAATATTTTTCAAGTATTTTTGAGGTTTAACTGTGAAAAAATGATGAAACATTATTTAAGACACTATATCTTAACACTGATTTTTATTAGAAGCCACTGAAGATACAGTAACTTCATTCATTCATTCAACAATTGAACAAATGTTCATGGCTTATATGTACTTGGAACTAGGCAAAGTGCTGGGGATACAGCACTGAAAAACAACAACAGTACAATCTCTGCTTTTGTAGGTGTGGTAGTCTGATTCAGGAGACAGACCTGAAACAGACAATCACATACATAAACACAGATTCACACTAACAGGGATCAATAAGGAAAAATGGAGGATTTTAAGAGATGGTGTAACCAGGAGGCTAATTTAATTGAGGAGTCAGAGGAAATGTTTTGAATGATATTCCTGGTAGAGGATGGGTAGAACTTAATCAGCCTAAGAGATGGGATGGGAAGAGGGTAGACTAGAGGAATAAGGGGAATGGGAGTTTAGACTCTGAAGTGAAATAACTTGGTGTATTTGGGAGTATGGAGGAAGAGCAGTGTAGTTAGAACACAGAGGTGTGAAGGAAGCACAGTACACTGTGAAGCTCAGAGTGCCAGGGGTGCTGTGACACAGGGGGTGAGGCTGACTGTGGTAAAATATTTGGATACTATCATTTTTTTTCTTTCTTAGAGACAAGGTCTCACTCTATCACCCAGGTTTCAGTGCAATGGAGTTATCATAACTCACTGCAACCTCAAACTCCTTGGCTCAATCAATCCTCCTGCCCTCTTCTCTCAGCCTCCTGAGTAGCTAGAATTACGGGGTGCACCACCATACCTGGATAACTTTTTATTTATTTATTTTGTAGAGATGGAGTATCACTATGTTGCACAGGCTGATTTCAAACTCCTGGACTCAAGCAGTCCTCCCACCTTGGCCTCCCAAACCTGGAGTTACAGGCATGAACCACTGCGGCTGGCCTTGGATTACATTTTAAGGGCAAAAGGGGACACTGAAAGGTTTTGAGTGGGCAAGTGGCCTGGTTCAGTTTAAAATTTCAGAGAATCTCTCTGTGGCTTTACAGAGATTGAATTAAATGAGGTAACAGGGCAAGTGTGGAAGCATGGAGGACAGTTAGAAGGTCCCTGGAGTGGTTCAGAAAATAAGATGATAATGTCTTAATTTAGGATGGCATTGATGAAGAGCTGAAAAAGGAGATTTGGGTACTTTGGAGGTGAACTTGATAAGAATTGGTGAAAAATTAAACATGAGGACTAGGAAGAAGGAGGAATAAGGATGTCTTTCAGATTCCTGGCTTAAGAAACTTGATGGACGGTGATTGTCTCAATGAAATAGGGAGAATAAAGGAGAAGATTAGGCTTAGATTAGATTAGATTAGATTAGATTAGATGAAGCTTTCAGTTTGGAACAGGTTGCTTTTGAGACAGTTGTGTGACATCCAAGTGGAGATGTCAAGGAGACAAGCCTGGCAATTGCGTATGTCTTGCTTCTCTTGAAGATTCTGAGAACCAATGAACTTTTCTATCTCTTGTAGTTTTTACATTAGACTTTACATCTGATAGGTAGCTATGAGGTAATGTGAGGCAATTTCTACGTATTATTTTATTTAGCCTTATATGCAGTGAAATGTCCTTCTTAATTTCAGTTGAGAAAATTGCAAGCCAGAGGAGTGAAAACTTGAGACAATGTATAGACTTTGGAATGGGGTAAAATCTGCTAAAAACCACTGGAATGAAGATTCAAAGCCAGGTCCTGTCCTCACCTGGATCCAAATCTTCTATGCCATATCTGTTATTTCCTCCTTCCCTCCCTTCTTTTCTTTTTTCTTTCTTTCTTTTCTTTCTCTCTCTTTCTTTCTTCCTTTCTTTTCTTTCTCTCTCTTTCTTTCTTCCTTTCTTTTCTTTCTTTCTTTCTTTCTTTCTTTCTTTCTTTCTTTCTTTCTTTCT
>NC_037676.1:130657767-130719114 GCF_003255815.1 Theropithecus gelada
ATTCTCCTGTCTCAGCCTCCTGAGTGGCCCCCGCCCCCCCCCCCGGCTTATTTTTTTTTTTTTTTTTTTTTTTTTTTTTTTTTTTTTTTTTTAGTAGAGACGGGGTTTTACCGTGTTAGCCAGGATGGTCTCGATCTCCTGACCTTGTGATCTGCCCGCCTCTGCCTCCCAAAGTGCTGGGATTACAGGCGTGAGCCACCGAGCTGGGCCTTCTTCTTTCTTTCCTTCTTTCCTTCTTTCTTTCCTTCCTTCCTTCCTTCCTTCCTTCCTTCCTTCCTTCCTTCCTTCCTTCCTTCCTTCTTTCTCTTTTTCTTTCTTTCTTTCTTTCTTTCTTTCTTTCTTTCTTTCTTTCTTTCTTTCTTTCTTTCTCTCTCTCTCTCTCTCTCTCTCTCTTTCTTTCCCTCCCTCCCTCCCTTCCTCCCTTCCTCCCTTCCTTCTTCCTTCTGTCCTTCCTCACCTCTTCAGAGAACAGCTCTATTTGAAGCCTAAAGAGAACACTGCCAGACCTCTGGAGGCAGAGTTTGCATCTATTTCCAGCATTTCTCCCCGCTGGTGTCTAAATGTGTGGGGCTCCCCTTTGAAGTTCTGCAGAGCAAAAGCATCAGCAGGCAGCCTCTCAATGACTGAAACTTCCAAGGAACCTGAAGTCAGTCTGCTAACACAATTTTTCTCCCCTGCTGCTGGGGCAAGACAGAGAATGGGTTTGTAACAGGGGACAAGATAATGATCAAAGGAAAACTTAGAGTGAGGGCTTCTTGTGTAACTGATTTGGAGGTGGAGGAGGAAGCTGCTGGCCTCCTGGCTGCAGATTAGGAATCCTGCCAGGAGTTAACTCTTCAGGAGCTGCCCTCCTGAACAGCCTCAGAACAGGAGAGATGAAGCACCAGCAGAGAGTTATCTGAAAAGTGTTCTTTTTTCACCAGAATTGTCCATTCCTGAATCATCTCTGCTTTGAATTTACCCCAAACCTGAATGATATGTAATGAAAAAGAAAAAAGAACAAAAGGGAAAAGTATTAATCCACTGTTCATTTTTATATTGCATTAATTTAAACTAGTAGTCAAATTCATGCTCATAACCTCAAAGATTATGTCTTGGCTCATTATTATAATGCACGTTTATCAAGGGCCTGTCTGTGTGCTAGGCACTAAAGAACCAACAATGAAAAATATAGTTTCTCTTTGATGTGACTCTGGGCTCCATACTTAGTCCTTTTATCCTACCCTTCTCCCCCTCATCAGGATATGAGCTAGTTTCCAAATGCATAACATTTCCTTGGGTCACAGACCTTCTTTGTACATGCTCTTGCCTTAGCTGAGCAGGCTCTGATGCACCCTGGCTTCCTTTGAACATCATGACCATCAAGTCTTATCTCAGGGAATGACTATGCTGAATCTTCTTTATTGGTCTTTTCTTCCTTTACATTTCGATTGCAATCTGGTATAACTTGGCTTGATCAAAGTTGTTTTAAAATGGATTGTTTCAGCAAGTAGGTGGCAATCTCCTGAGTGCAGAGACCAAGTCCATTCATTTCCATCTAATTCACAGACACATGGCACCTGGCACATAGTAGGTGCTCAAAAAATAATGGCTTAATGATACAATGAGTCAGTGAAGAACTCATACTCCTTTAGAGATCTCAGCTCTACTTTCTACTAACCTAATATACAGGTGTAGATACTACTGTGGATATATATATATATAAAACTTTGAATGCTCAGGGGAAGACTCATCACCTCTTCCTCAGGATAGAGATAATAAGCAGATTTAATAGATAATAGTTTTACACTGGGTCTTAAAGTGTGAATAGGTGGAAGAGAGAGGAAATGGCACCCAGAGGTGGCGAAGAGCAGAAGCAAAGGCAAGCAACTGGTCATGGTTAGTGTTAAAACACTCTAGGAGTTGTGGGAGGTAGGGGTGGATAGTACCAGAAGGAGTGGGAGAGGTCAAGGTAGAGGAACAAAACACACGAAGAAACTAGTATTATTTTTAAACTTATTACACACAATTTAGAAGTATCCAAAAAACAAGAATTGTAGAGTGAGTTTGCAGCTTCAACAATTATTAATTATTACCCAACATTGTTTCATGTATAACCCCACTCATTCCCCACCTCCATGAATCTTTTGAAGCAAATTTCCACAGGTTATACTATTTAATTCATAAATATTTCAATATGCATCTTTAAAACATAAGGACTCTATTTTGCTTTTTAAAGCATAACCACAAGGTAATCATTACAACTCAAGAGTTCTAAAACAATTACTTAATACCATAAAATATGCAATGTTCAATTTTTTATTGCATTTTTTTATTTTTTGCATTTTGTTTGAATCAAGTTTCAAATAAGTTCCATACATGTCAGTTTGTTGATGTTTATCTCTCTAAATCTATAGATTTTCCATTCTTCTCTTTTATTCCCTTGAAATTTTTTTTTATTCATTTGTTTTTCATTTTGTGTCATCCTTCAATTGCTTTTTTCATTTGTTTACTTTCATGCATTAGTGTTGTTGAAGATACTGGGTTGCTTGTTCTGGAGTTTCCGACTCCAACAGTCTGGGTGCTGCAGACTGCATCCTCATAACATCATTTAGCATGTTCTTTTTTCTTGGAGCCAGGTTCTATTTTTTTGGCAAGAATACTCGATGGAAACCATGATTCATCAATTCACAGAAGGTGCAAAATGGTGATATTCTAATTCCATGGTTTTGTGTGACATTTCTAAACAGTTGAACCGAATAACTCCTGAGGCCCCTTCCACTTCTGAAAAGGCTGTCCCAGATGCAGAGATGGAATGTGGGAAGGAAAAAAGTGGGGAGAGCACCTATTCTGCAGCTGGGGTCCTTGTATAGGCACCTGTCTGGGGAAGGCATGAGCACAGCAGATTAACAAATGCTGATGACACATTTTTCCTCCTTCAAATTTTCTTTAGGGTTTGTTTCTCCTGTTCAACTTTAAAGAGAAGAGTTAAAGTACCAGTGGGTAGAAAACAGGGAGAAAAGTGTAGAAGAGAATTAGTGAGAAGGGAAAAAGAAACATGCTGCTATCTCTGTGTGTTTCTTTCTGGGTCTCAGTTTTTCTCATCTATAAAATAAAGCCCTGCTATAATTTGAATGTGTCTCCTCCAAAATTCAAGTGTTGAAACTTAATGGCCAGTATGATGATATTAAAAAGTGGGACTGTTAAGAGGCGATTAGGTCATGACAGCCTTCTCCCTTTGTGAATAGGAGTAAGGCCATCATAAAAGAGGCTTCAAGAGCTTCCTACCATACGAAGACGCAGTACGTCTCCCCTCTGGAGGACACAGCAGCAAGGCGCCATCTTGGAAGCAGAAAGCAGCCCCTACAGGACCACCAAACCTGCTGGTGCCTTGATCTTGGGCTTCACAGCCTCCACACCAGTGAGAAAATAAATTTCTCTTCCTGATATATTACCCAGTCTCTGATATTTTTGTTATTCCAGCGCAAATAGACTAAGACAATACCCTTCTAGCTCTGACGGAGACCCATGACACAGAGTCAGAGCATTTGTACAGGTGTGCTTATAAACATCTGAAGAAGGAAAGAAGGAAGGAAGGGAGGGAGGGAGGGAGGGAGACAAAAAAACTTCCTGAAAATGCAAAGTTTTCATATACAGGACTGCTCTACTAATCTACAAATCCACAAATAAACTTTAGTAAATCGACTTCATAAAACATTTTCTTTAATTGCAGTCATATTAGCAGATATATTTTATGCTGTTATTAAATATTTTAAATGCTGTAATTTATGAGACTCTAACAATATTTGATGTCTATGTAGCTGAGACTACAAAGCAAAGCCACTTTTGGACACAATAATGAGGTTTGGGGGGTAAATGGTTAATTATCTTACATTTGGATTATAAAACAACTTCGTTAGTGGTGTCAATAGCTTAATATTAATCCCATCTATAGTAGTATTCTAAAATATAAATTGGACTTATTTTCCTTACTTAAAACCTTTCAAGGGCTCCTCATCACTCCAGTGATAAGCTCTAGATTTTAGCTTTCATTGCATTACTTTCTGCTCCTTCTCATATTTGAGTTCTATCACCATTCTTGGTTGCAACAAATAGAAACTAATGAGACCTGATTTAAGCAAAAGTAATGTACTGAAGCAATAGTGTAGCAGCTCCTGAGTGTGTCTCTCCATATACCCTTGGCACTCACCATTTCAATAGAAGTTGAGAGCATTCTGTTGGGAGCATTTATGACTCTCCCTGCAGAATTTTTCTTGACACTTTCATGGGCAGACTGAAAGTTCCAGGGAGCTCATGCTTGAGGAAAGTCCTCAACCAATGATGGATGGAAATTATACAATAATTTTCCTCATTCCTCAGATAGGACAACTCTGAAGATTGAATCAGAAGGATTGAGCTCTAGGTTCCTCCAGCAGTAATCTGTTTAATCATGTGCACTATATTGGATTTCTAGCTCTTTTTAAATTTATATTTATTTATTTATTTATTTATTTATTTATTTATTTTTATTTCTCACTTCTCCACTCCTTTATGGTTTCTTTCCAGTATCATTTCCTGAATCCTTGTTTCAAGGTCTACTTCTGGGACATTCAGCCTTGGGAGACAGTGAGTAGCTCTCAGAATCTCCTAGAAGGTAGGGGAATTAGGCTTGGGAAAAAAATTGCAAAAAAGGGAAGTGATGAGACAAAACCACAGAATAAATTACCCCATACACTATTCCAGTAAAGATACCCAGCTACTCTTGGATATACATGACTGGAAGTAGGAAGCCACTGGAAGATTTTACACCCGCTCTACATAGGCCGTACCTACCACCACACTAGAGACCACAGGACACCCTGTGGTTACCACTGAAACCATCTGAAGATTATCAGTGACCTGGAAAATTATTCTCACTGCTACTACTGCTACCATCAGAACAAGGTATTCCAACGTCTTATCTCTTGAGTTGTTTGCACTAAGTTCAAAATCTTTGGTAGATGCAACTGATTGAGTGAGCATAGATCACATTCCATAGCTCAGTTACAAGAATATGGAAAAATAAGGATATATACATTTTTAGCATATATAGTGGGAGGTAGGGTTTGGTTTCTGATTAAGATTTAGAAAGAAGGCAAATTTCAAAACACAGAAGTGGGTTCGAGACACAGAAGAACCTAAAAGGGGACCAACTTCCACCGAATAACGTGGAGTTCCTTTAATCCTACTTTGTCATGGCATGCTGACTCATCATGCATTTCTCCCTCTGCTTTGAATGTTCCTCTTGGTCTCAAAAACTCCTTTTAGAATTCAGGCTCAGATGCTACTTCTGCAATGCCTTGCTTTGTTTCACAGGAAGGATTGAATCTTTTTATTCCATGTGCCCTGGGCTCACCCTCATCGTGGCATTTATTGAACAGTATTTTATAGAGTGTGTATCTTTCCTACTATCCATAGAGCTTCTTGCAGAGAGGATAACTCCCTTGCTTAACCCTTAGTATTTGACACAATACAAGTCACATCATGAGAGCTCAAGAATCTTTACCTAATAAAAAGTCAATGACCTGTTGCAAAAGAGATATTCTACCATTTAAAATTATGATGATCAATGTGCACCCAGTATCCAAGAAACATTTCGGTTTAGGGAAAGCCCGAAGTTACTTTCTTTGTCATACTAGCTCATTGTACCAGGACTTTGATCATGTGAAAAGGTCCTGTGTTAACAGCTTACAGTATCTAACCTCATGGTTTTTAAAGATGTTGTATTAAAGATAATTCATTAATCTAATAATTAAACAAGCATGATTAGTTCCAGACCTGGTGCTGAATATCAGGAAAGAGGTTGAAGAAAGTACTCTTCTCAAAGGAGAGTTGTAGGTGGAAGGCAGGCACTTTTACAGCCCCTTGGGTGTGTGGATGCATCCCTTACTACATAATATAAAAAACTGCTGTGGGGGCACTGAGGAGGGAGCAATCAAGTTGTTCTGGGAGAATTTAGAAAGACTTCCTAGAGGAAAGGTTTTCAGATTTAAGTTCTGGAGAAGTTTACATGGCAGGGACATTAATAGAGGAAGGGTTGGTGGAGGGGAGAGATGAATAGGACAAGGACAGGAGGTGTGAACATTCAGGAGCTACTGGGGCACTGTGTGCTGTGCAGTGTGCTGGAGTCTGGGCTGTGGTAAAGCTGCCTGGGCAGAGCTGAGGCTAGTGGGGAGGAGAAGTGAGGTTGTATGCAAGCCTTGAATGCCATCCTGAGGAGCTTAGACCTCATCTTTTGTAGAAAATAGGAAGTCACTGGATGATTTGAGGCAGGGAAGTGTAGGGGAGGAAAAATAATTTTCTGTTTTTTATGTGTGTGTGTGTGTTTTTTTTTAAACTGAGATTCTCCATGACAAAACACAGATTAACAAGAGAAAAACAAATTTATCAACATGTATAGCTCAGGAATACAGTTGGTCCTCCATATCCATGGTTTCTGCATCAACCACCCATGGATCAAAAATATTAAAAAAACAAAAACAGTGAAAAACAACACACAATAAAACATAACACAAATGGAAAAACTACAATAATTTACATAGCATTAAAATTGTATTAGGTATTGTAAGTAATCTAGAGATGATTTAAAGAGTGTGGGAGAATGTGTGTAAGTTATATGCAAAGACAACACCATTTTACAATGTGAGACCTGAGGATTCATGAATTTTGGTACCCACTGTGGGAGGCAGGTGAGGGTGTGGATTGGAACAAATTAGGAGTAAATCTTTAGAGCAGATCTCAAAGAAAGGGCTTAAACTTCAGACTTAAATACCATCATTTTCAGAAACTAAGAAATAAGCATGTGGAAAAAAGTTTGATTAAGAGGAGGTGGCCAGGAAAAGCACTGAAAAGCAAAGGTAGAGTTTTGTTATGAAGATTTAAGAGCTGCCTTCTCTGTTGTTTAAGAGTTGTCCTTCTTTTCCTAGTGCAGAAAGGGAGATGCTCTTACAAATGGAGAATTCCATTATAGATGTAAATTTCTCTTTAAAAAGAGTAATCTTTCAGAGCTACTCCTGTGTCTATAGTTTTTCAAAATAACCAGTTCAAAATAATTATTACACCAAAGACGCATATTTCGGGGTATCATATTTTGATCTCCTACAGTCATATTTTGGGGCCATGTTTCTTTAGCCTCATTAGGATAGGCTTCTGAAATAATAATTGAAATAATCACTTCATCTCTCTGAGAAATTAAGGCTCCGAGAGATTGGAGTTCCATCTTTCACAAGTCACATGGCCTTCCTTAAGCAAGGTGAGAAACCCATCTGTGTCCTTCTTTTTTCATCGGTGAAATGAGATTAATAGGATTTTTAAGAATTAAATAAATCAGCCAGTTTAACGTAATGCATGGCAATGCTTAATATTTATCAGCAGCTACTATTACTGTTATCATTATTGGTTTATTTTGGAGCAGTGTCTCTGGCAGCAACAAGAGCCATGGATTGGAGGGGAGGTAGAGATAAGAGATGGAAGCTAGTGAGGACATAGTGAGACCTGGAGAGTCCTGAGAGAGATGAATGGGCTTTTGCTCAAGCCAGAGCACTGAGAATTAAGAACAAAGAGCTGGAAGTGAGTGTCAGGGCAGGTGAAGGAGCCAAGGGTGACTAAGAAGTTTCTGGGTTCTTAGACTAGCATATTGCATGCTTCATGTTTTACCCTTGATCTACCTCTCAGTCCTATCTAGTGTAATGCCCTATTGTTTCCCATATGCTCTAGAACTGCTGCTGTAATATATACCCAAGAGAAGCCATGTTGTTCTAGACCTTTGCTCAAGAATCTCCTGTGTTTGGGACCCCCTTACAGTCTCTCTTCCCTGCCTGTCTAGGAAAAAGGAACCTTTCCTTCTTCCTATTTCCTGAGCCTGCATTAGGTTCTCCCAGAGCATCTTGTCCTTACTCTGTTAAATACTTGTTGCACCTTTGGATTGCTTGTTTATTTGCCTGTCTTGCTTTAGAAATTGTAAGCGCCCCAAGGCAAGAGACCATGTCTTATTTAAATTGTATTGCTGGCAACTGGCATGACATTACATAATAGGTGCTCAGTAAATGTTTGTTGACCTGAACTGAACTAGCTTAGGCCAGCAGCTATTTGATAAAGTCCAAAACCAGTGGTTCTTAACTGTAGTGAGCTCTGGATAGGCTTCTCCAGAGATGACAGGATCAGACACAGGCTGGCAGCTGAGGGCTGTAGGCTAGGTGTATGAATTTTGACAAAAGTTCCTGGGTGGCTCTGAGGCACATGCTGGGTTCACTTGAACCTGCTCTTTAACCCTCTGTATTGTCTGTGAAAGGCCCTCTCATCCTGCCTCTTTCTCAATGAGGCTATGTGCATGAGTAACAGAATAACCAGTGAAAATGCTGTATTATTTATGCAAGATAAGACTGTGAGTGGAGTTCCTAGCAGTGGAGTTATGAAGCAATGCATTCTTGGGTAATGACTAGCCTGGTGGGGGCCCACTTTCAGAACACTTTTCTCTTCCACATCGTATACCTTCTGACTTTTGTTTTTCTTATCTATGAAACTGCCTTTGCAAAATCATGACAGTAAGAGAAATCTGACATAGCTCACTCCATATTGCTTCTACCCTGTAAGCACTCCTTGTTCATTCCTGGGCATAGACAAAGTTAGGAGGAATTTATAGTTTAACTTTAAAGTAAGGATGATAACACTCCTTCCTCAAACTGCACTCTCCTCATTCAGGGACCAAAACAACCTTGGTAAAACTAATGAAAGGCCACAAGATTAGGATTATGAGAGGGGCCTGAATTCTGCCAAGATGTAGGCATAGTTAAATAATAACCAGCCATTGTTCTGGAGGTCACAAGATTTGTAAATTCCTCAATTACTTCTATAGATAACATCACTATTGTAGAAACTACGATTGATCTTTCGACATGTTTTTTCAGGCTTTTACATTTCTGGTGATCACCTGACTTCATCAGGACTAATGACTCAACCAATCCTGTGACCCACTCCTAGAGGCTGACCCAGCACATAAGGACTGCCTTCCACACCCCTATGATTTCATCCTCATCCAACCAGCAGCACCCATTCCCCCCTCCCTCCCTCCCTCCCTCCCTCCCTCCCTCCCTCCCTTCCTTCCTTCCTTCCTTCCTTCCTTCCTTCCTTCCTTCCTTCCTTCCTTCCTTCCTTCCTTCCTTCCTTCCTTCCTCCATTCTTTCCCTCTCACTCCCTCTCTCTTTCTTCCTTTCTTTCTTTTAAGCCAGGTGTCACTCTATTGCCCAGGCTGGAGTGCAGCAGGAGCATCTTGGCTCACTGCAACCTCTGCCTCCCAGGCTCAAATTATCCTCCTACCTCAGCCTCCCAGTTAGCTGAGACTACAGGCACGCACCACTATGCTTGGCTAATTTTTAAATTTTCTTGTAGAGATGTGGTCTTATTATATTATCCAGGCTGGTCTCCAGTTCCTGGACTCAAGTGATCCTTCCACCTTGGCTTCCCAAAGTGTTAGGATTACAGGCGTGAACCACTGCTCCTGGCCTAAATGCTTTCTTTACTGCAATACCACTATCTCGGTGAATCAATTTTATCTGTGCAGTGGGCAAGAAGAATCTGTCAGGTGATTATAACAAGGCTTCTCATTTTCCCCAGAGAAGATCATATTTCAGGTTCCAGGATATGACTTTGACATCATGTTCCCCTGGGGTGAAACCTGGTGTTGTGGAAGCCACTTGGAGACATCCCCTTGGAAACTTGCCATGAACATCCCAGCATTCAAAGGAGCTGCTCACAGTGTCAGGCAGGGGCAGGGCTTGGGGGGAACAAAGGGAATGGGAGGAAGGTACAATACACTACCTCACTTTTGGAGTTGGGATTCAGCTCTTCCATCACTGGCTGTGTGATTTCAGGGCAAGTCCCTCTTCTCCATCATGTTCATTTCCTCCTCTGTATCATGAAACTAAAATTTCCTCTCCAGGTTGCTAGATACAGTAATATAATTAGGATATGATTCTAAAGCAAATAGCACTCAAGGAATGTCCCTCCCCAAGCCTTTGTCAGGTTGGGTACCCCAGAAAGCCAGGACAGAATTAAATGGGTGAGAGATTTGTTGGGGGAAATGCCCATGTAGAATAAGGAGAAATGGAGACAGAGCAGGTGGAGAGGCTCAGAATGTGATGTGGGGGTGACAACTATGAGGGCAGAGAGGGAAAGAGGAAGAGGGGTGAAGAGCCTCAGACCCACACCAGCACTGATAGAGCAGTCAGTTGGGGAAGCCAGGAGCAAGGACGGGCTGCTAAAGGAGTCTTGCATTGGGTGAAACTGGCCTGGCCCTAGTGTCCTCACAGTGCTTAGTCATTAGATGGGAGCTGCCTGAGTCTCCTGAGCACCATGGTAGATCCTGAAGGCTCAGCAGCTGGAGGCTGTCTGTGGACTTCCTTCGTTCCTCTAAGCAGGTTCTCTGTTGAGGGGACATCTGAGCAGGTTACTGTCCTAGCATCACAGCTTCCACACACCCCTCTTTCTTCTTTCATCTTTTCTCTTGTCTATACCTTGAGGATAAAGACTTCTATTACTCACTTTATGAGTCTGCTTGGGCTGCCATGACAAAACAACACAGACTGGGTGGCAAAATTTATTTTCTCATAGTTCTGGGGGCTGGAAGTTCAAGATCATGGTGTCAGTAGGATTCGTTTCTCCAAAGGCCTCTCTTCCTGGCTTGTAGATGGCCTCCTCCTTGCAGTCTCCCCATACATCTTTCTTTTGTGCATGCATCTCTTTCTCTTCTTAAAAGGACATTAGTTTTAGTGAATTAAGGCTCTACCTTTATGCCCTCATTTACCCTTAATTACTTCCTTAAAGTCCCTATCTCTAAATACAGTGACACTGGGAGTTAAAGCTTCAACATATAGATTTGGGGGAGACATACTTTAGTCTGTAACTTATTCATACACCTCATTCAGTAAATGTTTCTTCCTTTCCTTCCTCCTTTGCTTCTTCAATCTTCACATTAAAAGCCATGTTCCACCCAGTGTGTTTGGCATGCAGAGACAAAAGATACTATTTCTACTCTTAGTGAGATGACAATCTGTTGGGAAGGAAGTACTTGGGATTTGCACTCTATGATGATAGTTGCAATAAGAGTGAGCCCGGATACTGGATGAACACAAAAGCAAAATCTCTAATCCTGCCTAGGCTTGCTGAAGTGTCCAAAAAACACTTTCTGGAGGAGGTAGTATCCAAGTAAACTTTAAAGAATGGGCATAATTTAGCAAGTGAAGAACATGGAAAGAGCATGTGCAAATACAAGGAACTTTGAGAGATTATAGTCCACTAAAGGAACTACTGTTACTCCAGTGTGCAGGGGGCACAGGAAAAGCCCTCAGGGCTATGCTGAGAACCAGGAATGCAGGGGGGTGCAGCTTCTGGTGCCAGTGTTGCTGGTGTTGGTGCTACTGGTGCAGGTGCTGGTGCTGTTGGTGCTGGTGCTGCTGGAGATGCAGGTGCTGGTGGCGCTGATGCTGCTGGTGCTGGCACTGCCTGTGATTCTTGTTTTGCTAGTGCTGATGCTGTTGCCACTGCTGATGGTGCTGCTGCTGCTGCTGGTGCTATTAGTGTTAGTGTTGGTGCTGCCGGTGCAGATTATGGTGCTGGTGCTGGTGCTGCTGGTGGTACTGGTGCTGGTGTTTGCGCTGGTGCTGCTTGTGGTGCTGATGCTGGTGCTGCTGCTGCTGGTGTAGGTTCTGCTGCTGATGCTGCTGGTACAGTTGCTGCTGGCAGTGCTGGTGCCAGTGGTGCTGGTGCAGGTGCTGCTGGTCCTGTTTGTGGCACTGGTCCTGGTGCTGCTGGTGCAGGTGCTGGTGCTGCTGCTACTAGTGCTGTTCGTGATACAGGTGCTGGTGGTGCTGATGCTGCTGGTAGGGCAGGTACTGGTGCTAATGCTCCTGATGCAGTTACTGCTGCTGCTCGTGCTGGTGTTGCTTGTGCTACTGGTGCTGGTGAAAGTGCTGGTTCTGGTGCAGGTGCTGGTGCTGCTAGTGCAGTTGCTGGTGCTGGTGCTGGTGCAGGCACTGGTGCTGCTTGTGCAGGTGCTAATGCTGCTGGTGCTGGCGCTGGTGCTATCTGTGCTAGTGCTGGTGGTGCTGGTGCAGTCACTGGTACTGCTGGTGCTGCTGCATATGCTGACACTGATGGAGTGTACATCATAAGTCTGATGCTCTGCTCAGAGTTTGGATTTACCCCGAATTCTCATTATAGCATCCCTTCCCTCTCTTGCTTTCCTTCCTCTCCTTTGATACATTAACAAACTAATTCCCTAATATTTCAGGGTACCCGGACTTAATCTAAGGCTCACAATACCTTTTCTCATGTTTCCACAGAACCACAGATGCAAATGACACACACATAGAAAGGCATCTTTCCCTTCCTCTCTGAAAGCAGAACCTGAAGCTCAGAGAGATGCATCTGCTCTTATGCTATAAACAGTGGCATGTCACCATCCCCCTGTTATTAGTGTAACTGCTGTGCATGCCAAGTAGATGCCTTTATCTCAGAAGCTGCATGTGAAATGGCCCAGAAGCATCATATTAAGACTCAAAAGATGTAATTTAAATTTCCTGTGGCTGTAGAGATGCCACCAACATGGTGATTACATGTGTCCAGCAAGTGCAATGCAGGAGAGTTCCCTGTAATTGTGGATTCCAGGCCATGGACTTCAGATGGAGGTGAAGACCTGATGAAAGGGGCATGCACTACTGGGCTGTGCTTGGGTATAGTAGGTACTCAGAACATATGTGGGAGTTATTAATTACAGAGACAGAAGGGGCTAAGGGAGCAGCGAATGGAGGGATTGTTGCTGTTAATGAGAAAGATTAGGCTCAGAGAGCCATTATTGGCATAAAGTCATGACCACACACATCAAGGCAGAGTCAGAACTAAAACTCAGAACATCTAAATGCAAATTCAAACCCACTAATTTGTTCATGAAATATGAACTGCTGGTGCTGCTGTATATGCTGACACTGATGGAGTGTCAGCGTACTAATGTACAGGTTCTATGCAAAGTAATCCACATACATGGGGAATAAGAAAAAGAGATTTTTCTCTAAGAGTTTACTGTCTGGCTACATCTTAGAGGCATCCTGGTGTTTCAACAAACAAACACCAAGGCCTGGCCCTAGTTCCAGAGTTTCTTATTTAATAGGCCTTTGAAGGGGCCTAGGTATTGATGTTTTCCAAAGCTTCCCAGGATGTAGAACTTTCAGTTGAATGCCACACCATCCAACAGGTGGCTGTTGCAGTGTGGCTAGTTCATAGTGCCATGTGCTATAGAGAAGTAAAGCCAGCTGGACTTCTGGGTCAGGTGGGCACTTGAAGAACTTTTTTGTCTTACAAGAGGCTTGTAAAATGCACCAATCAGTGCTCTGTAAAGACACACCAATCAGCACTCTGTGGCTAGCTAGAGGTTTGTAAAATGGACCAATCAGCACTCTGTAAAACAGACCAATCAGCACTTTGTAACAGTACTTGAAAGTAAGCCTCTTCCCCCAGGGACCAGCGCCCAGCTAGCAGTCTAGCTAGTAAGCACCAGAATGGCCTTAGAACTGGGAA
Organism: Theropithecus gelada; assembly: GCF_003255815.1. NCBI lineage: Eukaryota > Metazoa > Chordata > Mammalia > Primates > Cercopithecidae > Theropithecus > Theropithecus gelada. Next base: position 130,671,355 of record NC_037676.1, read on the forward strand.
AGGGAAAGAGAATAAATGTGTATACAGATAGCAAGTATGCTTATCTAATCCTACATGCCCATGCTGCAATATGGAAAGAAAGGGAGTTCCTAACCTCTGGGGGAAACCCCATTAAATACCATAAGGAAATCATGGAGTTATTGCACTCAGTGCAACAACCCAAGGATGCGGCAGTCTTACACTGCCAAAGCCATCAAAACGGTGAAGGAGAAAAAGCAGAAGGAAACCATCGGGCAGACACTGAGGCCAAAATTGCTGCCAGGTGGAAACTCCCATTAGAAATACCTATGGAAGAACCTTTGGTATGTAATAACCCTCTCCAAGAGATTAAGCCCCAGTATTCCCCGACTGAAACAGAATGGGGACTTTCACGGGGGCATAGTTTTCTCCCCTCGGGGAGGTTAACGACAGAAGAGGGAAAGGTACTCATACCTGAAGCTAGACAGTGGAAAATACTTAAGACCCTCCACCAAACTTTTCATATGTGTTTTGAGAACACTCATCAAATGGCTAAATCCCTGTTTAGGGCCAAATCTCCTCTGGACCATCTGACAAGTAGTCAAAGCCTGTGAGGTGTGCCAAAAGAATAATCCCCTGGACCATGATAAGGCCCCACTGGGGAAACAGAGAATAGGTCACTATCCCGGAGAGGACTGGCAGTTAGACTCCACCCATATGCCTAAGTCAAAGGGATTTCAATACTTGTTGGCCTGTGTTGATATCTTTACAAATTGGATAGAAACCTTCCCCTGCAAGTCAGAGAAGGCTTGGTAAGTGATTAAAGTCCAAATTCATGAAATAATTCCTAGATTTGGACTTTCCCAAAGTTTACAAAGCAACAACGGTCCAGCTTTTAAAGTCACAATAACTCAGGGAATTTCCAGGGCACTAGGGATACAATATCACCTTCACTGCACTTGGAGGCCATAATCCTCAGGGCAGGTCGAGAAGGCAAATGAAACACTCAAGAGGCACTTAAGGAAACTAACAGTGAAACTCATCTCCCATGGCCTACTCTCTTGCCCATGGCCTTATTGAGAATCCGAAATTCTCCTAATAAAATGGGGCTCAGTTCATATGAAATGCTGTATGGACGACCTTTGCTCACAAGTGACCTTCTACTTGATCAGGAAACAGCCAACTTGGTCAGGGATATAACTTAGTATGGGAAAATGAAAACAAGAAACTCACACACCTTTTTAACATACACAACCAGTTTTGTCTACCCAGCCAAGGCATATTCTTCTTATGTGGAACTTCAACCTCTGCCTCACCACCAACTAGATAGACACCTGCACCTTAGTCTTCCTAAGTCTTCCTAAGGTAGGATCCTTTAATTTAACTTGAACTGGACAAGCATTTTTTGCTTGTGCGTATTGTCCTTCCTCTGCCCAGATGTCAGGATTAACTCCCTCCTCAAGTAGAGGGCAGCAAACAGGTAATCCTTCTCCTATATTCAAGTATATAATGGCCCCTGCTTTAGCTAATATGTTCCTCCCTAGTAAAGGAGTAGGTAGGGCTCTCAGGCATAAGGAGAAAGGCATGTGAGAAAAATAATCTTCCCCAGTCACAACTTAGCGGGTGGGAGAAATACCTAGTTACTGGCTGTCCTACCCCTTTGATGGTGACAGACCTGGAGGACAGTTGTGCAGGACATAAGAGTAAAACTGAGAAGGCCACGCCAGTGTCCAGGAGGAAGTTGGTTTCCTGGCCCTCGATGGTTAAGCTTACCCAGGGCTCTGTGAGGGTGATGGCATGGTCTGGCACCTGCCCCGGACACTCTTAGTCCTGTTGTTGGACCATCTGGTTAGTGGCCTCTGGCCCAGAGGACCTTCACCCTCAGGGGCAGTGTGCCTTCTAGTGATCCCCCTGGCACAAGGGACATGGACGAGGGGACAGCTTATTGTTGTTTGGGCAGTCCTTTTTGAAATGCCCCTGTAAGCCACACTGAGAACAAGCCCTGTTAGGCAGGTTGCTTGCCCAGCCTTTCTTTCTTTCAGCGCCATCAAACTTCATCTGCCTAATGGCCGTGACTAAGGTGGCAACCTTTTTCTTGTCTCGTCTGTCTCATTCAGCCTGCCCCTCCTGATCCCTATTATAAAACACCAAAGTTGCCAAATTCAATAGAGTTTCCAAATTTTGCTCGGGGCCCAGGGCAGACATTTGAAGTTTTTTTCTAATGTCTGCAGCTGACAGAGTGATAAACTTATCCTTTAAAATTAGTTGGCCTTCAATAGAGTCAGGTGACAAGGAGGTATGCTTTCTTAATGCCTCCCTTAGCCTCTCTAAACATGCCGTAAGGTTTTCTTCCTTTTCCTATGTTATGGTGGACATCATTGAGTAATCCATTGGCTTTTTTTCTGGTCTATCTTAATCCCTCTAGTATACAAGTCAGTAAATGCCTGCAACTCCAGTCTCCATGCTCTGAATCAAAATCCCAATGGGGATCTACACTGGGAACCGCCTGTTGGCCTGTGGGGAATTGTTCCCTTTTTTCTGATATCATTTTATCTTTTACCTGGCTTAGGTACGAGAGATCCCCAAACTCCTGGGCCGCGGCTAAGGCAGCCTTTTTTTTGTTGTTTTTGGGAGTTAATGTTTGACCTAACAACATAATATCTCTCCATGCTAAATCAAAAGATTGTCCTAATCCCTGTAAGAGGTCTATGTATCCATCAGGATTATCTGACAATTTTCCTAGGTCCAGTTTGATCTGTTTTAAGTCTGAGAGGGAAAAGGGGACATGTACTCGTGCTGGGCCAAAGTCTCCTCCTCCTCCAGCTTGGAGGGGGCACAATTGAGGGTCATTGGCGCCTTTTGGTTCCTTGACAATCGCTTTGTCTGGTTCCTTTTGGGCTGTTAGGGCCAAAGGAGAGTCCTTACTAGCGGGAGGGGGAGCTGTGGGGAGACATGGGTGTGGGGGTAGGCTTTAAGGATCCCCATAAGATGTAAATCAAATTGGTCCCAATTATCCAGAATACACCTCAGGAGTGGCTTCACTTTTGAGGGAACATCTCCCATCTGAAGGGAGAACATAGGAGTGCCTGCACCTCTAGTCTTCCCCTACTGAGCACTAGTCCTAGGGCATCCCCTATGGTTCTAGCATCCTTTTCTTTCCAGGGTGCACAATCACCCACGGAACCCTGCTTATCGGATTTAATTGCACTTACCAACATAGCAGTTTTGCCTGCACTCGTTTCCTGCCCTTTTTTTTAGCCAGAAAAAAGGGGGCCAGGGCTGCTGGATTTCAGTGGCTCCTTACCAGCGTGCCCACAGTTTCCTTTGCATCTGCGAGTGGGTCTTAGATTCGGGGTGTATTTTGAGTTTAGAGACAAGGCACCAGTTAGCATATTTCTGGGCTTGGAGCTGTCCCAGCAACATAGATTCCTTGAAAATGGCACTGAAGCACAACAGTTTTAGGGTAGGCAGTGGCAAATTGGAGGACCAGGGTTGGAACAGTGCTTTTTGTACCAGAATTTTCTGTTCCCTATTTGCCCTCCTAAGGATATTCATTGACCTTTGGACTTGAATAGGGGGACCTACTGTCTATTATATTGTTTTTGGCCCATATATCTGACTGCTTCAAGTGGAGAAGTTCTGCAGTTCTAATAGCTGATCCCAGACAGGAAAGGTGGCAATTAAAGTGATCTCTACAATCTGGAGTAAGTTTAGCGCCACAAAAAGAAAAATGTTCTAGGCCTTCTGTCAGCCACTCACATGCCTTTTGATGTCCCGGATAGTGCCTAGGGGACAGGTTATGAGGGACAGGTCTCATATAAGTATACTGATACCTATTTGCATAAGAATAAACCTGGGGGCACCATAGGTAAGGGTCTTTGGATTGTCACTCCACTTAACTTAGGCTCCTAGCCAAAAGATTCTTAGACTCAGGGGTAGGAAAGATCCTAGAAGATAGGGCCTCAAGAAAGTCTTCCCTGAGGACATTAGGACCCAGGAGGCATGGGTCAGAAAAGGCAGGGAAAGCATGCATGGGCGGCTGCAGACTAGAGGCTTCTCACTGTGCCATGATCTCGACTGGGTCAGTGTGGGGAGTTCGGGCGACAGTTTTCCATCTCTAGCCAGCCCTTGACTTTTCCCAGGAAAAGTAGAGAAAGGTGGAACTGGTTCCAGGCAAACCAATGCTCCCAGCCTGGAGGGCCAGAGGTTGTTAGAGAGTCCTTTCCCAGAAAGCCTCACACCCATGTCTTAAGTCCAGTGGCCATGCTCATTGCTTTTAAATGGCTGACAAGTGCGTGGTGTTTTCCTTCAATTTCTAGTGAGAAGATAGAACAGAATAGCAAGTGAAAGGGGTCCAATGTTACTCACTGCTTTGGAGAAATCCCAGGTGGGCCCCCAGAAATGAAACAAGAGGTCTTCTCCCGATTGAAGGTCTTTTCTCGATTGAAGGGCTGGTGGTCTCACGGGCTTCAAGGAATGAAGCCATGAATTGCAGCGGTGAGTATTACAGCTCGATTAGAGAAACGCACTGACCCAAAGAGTGTGCAGTGGCAAGATTTATGAAAGTGAAAGCGGAAGTAAAACAAAAGCAAAAGTAAAGCTTTCAAGAGGTGCAAGGGTACTCAGAAGGGTTGCCCCAGGTCCTGTATTTTTAACCTCCTTGTAAAATTTGTTTCCTGCAGGATCAAGGCCATCAAGCTACAGATGGCCTTACAAATGGAACCCCAAATGTGCTCAACTAACAACTTCTACAAAGGACCCTGGATTGACCCATTGGTCCTTTGACTGGCCTAGAGAGTTCCCCTCTGGCGGACACTACAACTGCAGGGCCCCTTCTTTGCCCCTATCCAGCAGGAAGTAGCTAGAGTGGTCACCACCTAATTCCCCACAGCAGTTGGGGTGTTCTGTCTAGAGGGCGGATTGAGAGGTGAAGTCAGCTGGACTTCTGGGTCGGGTGGGGACTTGAAGAACTTTTCCCTCTTACAAGAGGTTTGTAAAATGCACCAATCAGTGCTCTCTAAAAATGCACCAATCAGCACTCTGTAAAATGGACCAATTAGCAGGACATGGGCGGGAACAAATGAGGGAATAAAAGCTGGCCACCCCAGGCAGCAGTGGCAACCCGCTGGGGTCCCCTTCCACACTGTGGAAGGTTTGTTCTTTTGTTCTTCATGATAAATCTTGCTGCTGCTCACTCTTTGGGTCCATGCCACCTTTAAGAGTGGTGACATTTACTGCAAAGGTCCATGGCTTCATTCCTGAAGTCAGTGAGACCACGAACCCACTGGAAGGAACCAACTCCGGACACACTATGAGACTTGAAAGGAGCAGAACAGTTTAAAATATCTCAACAATAACTTTGTGTTGATTTTATGTCAAAATGACAATAGTTTAAATATGCTGGGTTACAAAAGATAAATCATAAAAAATTAATGATACGTATGTAGCTAACATAGTTCTATTGAACAGTGTTGGTGTAGAGGAAGATAAAGAGACATTGACATATTTTTTAAGTGACTGTACAATATCTCTCCTTGATTCACATACATGTAGCCCACACACAAGGGCACAAAGTGGTACAAAGAGGGTGATCCCTGATCATACCCCAGGCAATATAGTGGAGGTGGAAAATAACCTTTGCCCTGAAGACACACTGCCAAGTTCTAATACCAACTGAATGATTGTTTTTTGGATGACCTTAAGTATACTAACTTTCTGTACCTCATTTTCCCATCTATAGAATGGGAAGAAAGAGGCTATTTAAGTTTCCATTGAGACAATGTTCGGTATTATCATTATTCTCCCCTCCATTGAGATTTGGCACTGTGACAACCTTCTGTTGAACCCAAACGTTTCATTTATGAAACACATAATTGCTCCCAACTGATGCAATCGACAGGCATCAATTTAATTCCATTTCATGGTCTGTTATCATAACTCATAAAATATAATCTCTTTCCCTACTGACTTTCTTTCTGTTAAGTCTTAGGGAAAAGAGAAGTCAGATGAAAATGAGATGAGTTGCTGGCCAGGTAGAGTAGAGATGATGTTTCTGATTCTCTTCTCCCAAACTCTTAATTTAAATGATATTTTGAGTTGGCAGAATTCTAAGTGGAAGCCAAGGCTAAGTATGGAGGCATTTTTTTTTTTTCTAAATAAGTTTCATTGAGACCCAAAAGTTCATTTTTGGTAGTAGGAATGTCTGGTTGAAGACTGAACACTAGGCTGAATAGATTGATCATGACCCAACTTGTGGTGGCATTTCTTTCATTGTCAGGCTGGTGGGCTCAGGGTAGAAAGGGTCTGGTTCCTTCAAGAGCCTGCACTGCCTGCTTTGCTCTATGCTACAAGAGGAAGAGTGCTCCTGAGTCTTGACACCAGCCCTGTTCTTCCAAGACTGCCAATTTTCTTAGGAAAATCAAAGCACTATCCACCCCCCAACAACAACGACAATAAATAAATAAAGAGGAAAGTAGTAGGAATGATAAACAGTTACAATCTCATCAGAATCTTCCTGCAGAAGTTCTTGACCTGCAGCTTGTCTGGGATGAAGAAGATCAGCCAGAGACCTGGAGCATGAGCTTGGAGAGAGGAATTATCTTTGGGTGGGTTCAATAAGAAGAGAGTACACTCTATATAGTGAATATGTTCAGACAAATCCAGATCCACTCCCTGACACCAGAGACTAGGGAATCCACCTTGGAGACTAAAGAGACTGTTAAGAAAAATCCCATGATCACTGTTATCAACTGTGCAGCAATTAGAAGAATCTGGAAGAGTCTGGAAGAGATGAGCCTGGCACTAAATATATGAACATAGGCAAATCACTGGTTTCTCTGGGTGTACCTTTGCCTTAGTTTAAAGAAATATTATGAAGTTTAGATAAGAAAGTCTGTATAAAATTATCTAATTAAAGGCTATGATGAGTGCTGCAAGGTCAATAAAAAGTCTTGGTGATTCTGAGCAGGCAGAAATTAATGTGATGTGTCATCACTGGAGATTCTGGGGAATGAGCTGGATTAGACACAATGGATTTACTGGATATTTGCTAATTTTTAAATTTGTATCTTTTTATTACAATAATAATACATACTTATAAAAATAGAGGGGAAAACATAAAAAAAGAATTTCTAATCTTCCCACTTAAAAGTAGTACTTGTTAACATTTTTGAAAATTATATACCATATATGACTTAGTTTGGTGAAATAGAAGAGAAAATTTACCTGGTTATTTAATATTATTTGAACACAGAGGTTTGGCTTGGGCAAGGAGGACATTTGGGTATTCGATGGGAAATTTGGGGGAAGACTTGGAGGCAAGTCGTGTGGATTTTGCAAGAAAGGCACCAATAATTTTCTCTTCTTGCTTTCTTTGTTGGAGGAAAGCCATAAACTCTCAACTTCTCTGTCTCCTCTTCCTGCTTTCTGACCTTCTGCTTTTATCAATTTCGTAAACACGTTGACATGATATGCTGTGGAAAAGGTGCTCTCTTACTTAGTAAAGAGAACAGAGAGCTCAAGGGCACTTCCGTCCCTGGTGAAATTGTGGCACTAGAGAGAGTTATGTCCTGTTAAATGAATTGCATGTCTGTGCTGAATTCCTGCATGGGCTGCCTGCTGGGTTGTTAATGACAGGAGCATGTTGGAGCCTTCAGATCTGAACCCTGTTATACTTGTAAACTTCTAGGTTGCCTTTTCTGGCTCCTGGCTTTCTGGGATTGGCGCATCCTCCAGCCCCTCACATTTTCTATAATGGGCATTGTCATATGTGATATGTGGCTAAGAAATCTGTAGATTTAGTTACCTTTCTGATTCCAAAGAAAGGGGTCCAGTAATGGGACAGGGGAGAGAAAGATGAGTGGAGTGTATATGTGGCAGGTATGGGGAGAGAGAGAGCAAACAGAGAGTCAGTGAGATAAGATGATGAGTGAGCAGCAAAGTATGAAAGGCAGAGAAAGAAAAGGGAAGAGTGACAGAGGAAAAACACAGAAAGAAAACCAGAAACATAAAGAATGGACAGAGAAGAGAGAAGGAAAGAAGAAAGACAGGAGAAGAGCTTGAGAGGCAAAGAGACACAGTGAGGACAAAGAAGATAGAGACAGTTGTTACCACTTAATGACTAATACTGGAGTAGATAAAATAGTCATGAAATGAAATCAGAGCTATAGACAAGGTCAAATGCCACTTCCCTGAACCCTTCTGTCTTCTGACTCAAAAGTGAATGCTTTGGAGATTCACACCCTCTGTCATCATCACATGGAAACAGTTGATGGATGGTACTAGGAGAGGAAGCTTGTTTCTTTGATGGTATTTGGTTCCATTAAAAGCATTCTACTGATCTGCTTGGATTATTCCTGAGCTTCTATAAGACTGAGGAACTTTTGAGAAGGGTCTCAGCACCTTCGAGATGATCCAGGTGGCTTCTCCCTCCTCTGAACTATTACTTGTGGTCAAACTCTCCAAGCATTTCCTGAACCACGGTCTACCTTTCTTCCAGGAGACGGCTGGAAACATCCTCTGTGAGGGTAGCGGCCACCCTGTATACATCCCTTCAGAGCCCAGAGCTGGTAGGTAACAGAAACTCACAAATTCCAAGAGACTGCCATTTGACATCTGACCTGCCCAGTGCCAACAAGAATGTTATGGGAATTATCGTCATCTCCCTGAACTCTGCTTCTCATCTGTGTGCATGTACTAATACGTAACTTGTTGATAGTACCGCCTGCAAAGAGCTGTTAGAGGCCATGAGAGAGTGCTCTCCCAGGGCTTGCTATAGCATGGAGGATTTCATGCTTTCCCCTTCACTTCCTCCCACCTCCTCTCATCAACATGGGATGAAATTGATGCCACCTGTTGCCACTAGACCTTGCCTTCTGGAGAGTGATTTCAATCCTGGTGATTGGAAGGTAGAGTCCTTTACTGCTCCCCCATAGAAATATGCCTTTGGGAAAATTGTGTGGATGTTCTTCTGTCCACACAATCCCTGACCTCTCTATCAACCTGCATGGAGAACTTTTTGTTTTTGTACTGGGCAAGTTATATATGGGCTAAATTTATCCCTGCTTTTGCCTGGTTTCTAAAAGTATGATATTTCCTTAGCTCCAGAGGAGCAAAGAGGTCAATCCTTTTACTATAAAAATAACTTGAGCTGTCAATTTCCCATTATAATGATGACTTAAATGGCCTCCTTACCTTCTGACTTCCTTATTTAGTCTTTGGATCTGAGTGTCCTCATTTAAAACGGGAATAATAGCATTTACTTTCATGGGGCTATTTGAAGATCAAGTGAGGGCTTTTTAAACTGTTAAACCTATTCAAATGTTAAATATTGTTGTGACAGCATGTGCACAGTTTATTTTAGTCTGAAAGATCTGGAAATATAGAAAACATCTCCGTCTTTCTGCTGTTGAGTTCCCAGTGCCCCTGCAAAATGCCAGGTACTCAGTTAATGTTTTCTTAACAAATAACTGACCTCAGATCATCAGAGGTTTTTCATCTTTCATCTTTGCTGCCTCACACTCATTTTTAAATCATCTTTTTCTTTTAATTAGAGCCTGTGACTGTCAATATCCCTGACTCTATCCCTCGACCCATAATTCCCAGCCTCCATCCTAGCTTCTGGGATAGGGTTCCATGGACAATTCAGCAATTGCAGGATAACTTGGGCCACCCAACAGTGGACAATAGAACTCAAAAGATGCAAATACAAGGATAATGGACCACTGGAGGCTGATCCCACACAGAATACACATTACCCTGTGCTATGCTCAGGAATAGGAGGGTTCCTGTCTAGTTGCAGTGAAAGGATAAGAGGTCATATCAAAACAGCACAGTCATCTGAAAATAGAACGTAGGTCTACAAAAGTTACAGGTATGACAAGCCAAAGATGGCTGGCTGTAGCTTGACTTTTCCAGCATAACTCACTGTTGTTCCCATCTTACTAACAGGAGCTGTATACACTTCCAATGACACCTCATTGATTTCACCCAATCAGGGTATATATTATACATATAGAAGGCCAGCACAATCCTGGCTGTCTCCATAGGTGTTCAGTAGAGTTGACTGATTAAATGGTTATATGCAAGAGATTTCCTACACCCATTCCCTGTATCTCCTTTTCTCTCTAGACCTTAATACTGTCTAATTTGCCATCCATATTTCCTATTTATCTTGTTTATTGCGTGTTTCCCCCCAAATTTGTAAGCTCCACGAAAGTAGAAATGTTTATCTTCTTGTTTGTTTCTTTTCTCTACTGTATACCCAGGTTTAGAACAGTCCCTGGCACATATTAACATGCACTAATTATTGTTTTTTATGTTTAGTTAAGCAACTAGTTTTCTATGTAAGTGGTGCTTACTCCTTGATATAAAACAAAATTGAACAAAAACATTTAGATACTTTTTAATGTAAATACCTTAGAAAATATTACATTGTTCCCTGCCTTCTCAAACAGAGCTTAAATAATAATAGATAACATATTTAACACATTTTGTTTAGTAAACAGTGTTTTATTGAAGTCACTCATTAATCTTCATAATAACCTTTTTCTATAAATGAGGGAAATAAAGCACAGAAAGGCTAAGAGATTTGCCCAGAGTCCCCCCGTGATTAAATTACAAACCCAGCATTTGTATCCAGGCAACCTGGTCTCAGAGCCTGAGGGCTTAACCATCACACTATACTATTTCTGAACATGAGTTAGGTTGTTCTCAAAGAGTCAATGCCTCCATTATGAAGGCATAATCTCGTATCCCAGTGATCTCCGAAGAGATCTGGAGATGAGAGAGGCTTTTTGCCACACCGACCACAGAGTAGGGTAGTTTTCTAATTGACATTTCTTCTCCTTCATTGTCAGCTTTTGCTAGTGGACGTTGTCAGGACTTTCTTAAGAAGTCTTGTGGCAATGATACATCTGGTCTGCTGTATCCAACAGGAAACCATATCAAGAAGACTTTGTTTTGATGCCCCAAGGGGATTAACCTACTAAATCCTACTGGCAAGGTTCTGGAGAACTCTATAAATTGTAGCAAATCAATAGCCTCTGAAGTGTAACCTTTTCTCAGACTGCAGCCATTGAGAAGATGTTCTCTATACCTTCGAGGACAGAGGTATCCTGGTGTCAGGAGGCAAGTGACTTCTTCAAGCATAGATGTCTATGTTGCTTGTGATTCTCTGTCCTGCAGCTTTGGTTGTACAATGTAAGCTGGGTTAGTTTTAAGTGTGTGTGTGTGTGTGTGTGTGTGTGTGTCTATGTGTGTGTGTCTTAATGATTTTTGTTCTTCTATTCTCTCTGCATTCCAAAAAGGCAGTGATATGTAAAAGCAAATTGGTGTGATACATGCATCTTATTTATAAAGCACAAGGCCCTTGCCTCACCTTGGCAAACCAGAAAAGAATTTTCATCTTGAAGGTGTGTCAAGTCCTAAGAATTCCATAAGTATGAGTTGTTCTGGAGTAAGGCAATAATGTAGATATTGAAACACTCAATATGGTTTGTTGACATGAATTAAAGATATTGATATGCATGAGCTTTGTGATGGCTAAAAATGATTTGCCCTTAGATCTGGGTTTGTGAGTGGGGATGGTATATGTTAGTAGACACCTACCTTCTGTATCAATTATGTAAGCTTATTTGAACCAGTTCACTGTCTTGACACCATGAAGTTCATTCTCCAGTCAGTAAGTTTAAAAAAAAAAAACACACACACACATAAAATTGAGGTCAAAACAGATTTATGGCCACTTATTTCTTTCCTAAATACAGTTTTTCCCTCTTAAGACATAAATGTTAACAAAGATGGGAAGAAATTCAATGATCATTAATATCTTCATGTGATGGAATCAAAGATCCATCCTGTAGATAACAGTTTCACCACTAATTTTGCGTTAGGCATAGTACCAAGGTCTTTACTGAATTAACTCATTTAATCCTCACAATATGAATTTAAAGCATGCATGGACCAAATGTGGGCAAGTCTTTAGGAAACTTCTCCCTTACTCTGTATCAGAGAAGTCAAACTTGGAGAAACCTGTAATTGTTCCCTCTGGCTAGGAATCTATCTCCTGATTTCTACTTTCAAACCTCCCATTCATCAAATACTGCCTCCCCCATGATTTTCCTAAAACATGCAATTTATTTTTCCTCATTTATAATACATCCCCAAAGCCATCTTGTTTTGTTCTCCTCTGTCATTGATCCTATTCTGTCAGACAGTGTGGTTCTCTGAGGATGTGTGATGTGCTCTAAGCAAGGACTTTGGAATCACGAGATATTGGTTTGATGTTTCTGAGGCTCACTGAGTAAGTGGTACAAAAAGCAGCATTACCTACCTCTGGGGTCTTATGAGATCTAATCAGAAAGCCCAGAGATAATACTTTGTTGACTGGTAACATGGTTTAAAAAAATGTATTACTGAACACATTGAAGCAAGTGATGAGCTGAGTTCATTTTTTGTGTGTTCTAGGAAACCTTAAAAGATGCCTGGGAGCTAGCCGTTTTGCTCAATGTATGTCAAATAAATATTTTTAGGATAGAACCAGATGCTTTCTTAATAGATAAATGGCTCTGAAACATCTCAAGAGCTTGTTCCCCAAAACTCAGAGGCAGGATAGGCAGATCCTTAGCAGGTGCTGGGTTCTTTGAAGCAAATGAGGCACCACACTTTCCTTTGATGGCTGGGAGGACACAAGACAGAGGGATTTGCTTTCATCAGCAAAGGAGAAGGTACTCTTTTTAAAAGGCTTCCTTGATGTGACAAAATCCTTGATCATGAGGCCAGAAAACTCAATGTTAGGCATGTGAGAGGCATGCTCTATATGGGATAGAAGGACAACATTTGGCCAAATTTGACCTCTCAAATGCAGGCATGTTTGGTGCTTCTGCACCTCTGGAAGGAAGGCTGTGTTTGTGCAGTGATGGAATAATTTCCATGGCAACAGAGTGTCTGGTGTCAGAAGAGTAGAAATGAAAGCTCCACGTGCCAACACTATATTTATCTGATGTTTATCACGTTGCTTCCTATAACGCAAAGAGGGCTTGATCTCTCAGCAAGCATGCTTTTGTCCAAATGATGCCAATGCAGAAATCATGCCATTCCTATCAATATTTAACATCTAAAGGCTGGGTATACTATTTTTGTCTTGTGAAGTTTTCATAGTCTGAATGGAGCTTTTAGGCTCCTTTCTACAGGTTTTGCTAGACCTTCATGGGGTGGCACCAGGAATGGTGAAGGAGGCAGCTAGGGTCTGGGTTTTGGTTTCCTAAGAATGCAGCAATGTCACTGAGCAGCCACTTTCTGCAGGGTGAGGGGTGAAAAAATGCACTCAAAGGACTGAATGGACCTTAACTCCTAAGGGCCAACCAGACAGAATGTGAATGAGCAGGGAGACTGGTCTGATCTATTGTAAGTACTCTGCTCCCTCTTGCTACAAGTGTCTTCCCGAAATTGATACCCTCCCCTCTACCCCTAAGAAAAGCCCACCTCTCAGCCTTGAGTCCCAATCTCGACTCTTCTCTCTCTCTCTTTCTCTTTTTTTTTCCTACCATGATCCGTACCCTGAATACCTCAAACCAAAGGCTTTGCTCTTGGCTTCTTTCCTGACCCCAGGCTTCTCCACAAACCACAGAGTCCTATAGTGTTTCTTCATAGGCCCTTACCCTTTCTAACTCATTCCTGTCTTCCCTAACCATAGGCCTGACACATCATGGGAAACCCAACCACCCCTACCTTGTTCTTTACCCCAGATACTGGGTGTCAAGCAGTCTTTCCAAAAAGAAGGTACTTTTTATGCTGTTGGTTGGCAAGCTGCCCACAGAGAGAATGTAGATGAGCACTTTTAAAATTGAATGAGGTTGGGCGTGGTGGCTCACGCCTGTAATCCCAGCACTATGGGAGGCTGAGGCGGGTGGATCATGAGGTCAGGAGATCGAGACCTGCCTGGCCAGCATGGAGAAATCCCATCTCTACTAAAAATACAAAAAATTAGACAGGCATGGTAGCATGTGCCTGTAGTCCCAGCTACTGGGGAGGCTGAGGCAGGAGAATTGCTTGAACCTGGTGGGCGGATTTTGCAGTGTTTTGCAGTGAGATGAGATCGCAACACTGCACTTCAGCCTGGGCAATAGAGCGAGACTCTTTCTCAAAAAAAAGTAAATGAGTAGTGATTAAAATGTTCCCAAATTACTGTAGTAATGGTTGTACATATCTGTGAACAAATAAAACCCATTCAATTGCACATTTTAAGTGGGTGAACTGAATATACGGGATGTGAATTATATCTCAATAAATCAATTTTACAGTAGATCTCATGTATGACATGGTGACTATAATAACAATGCATTGTATATTTAAAATGTATTAAGAGACTTCAAAAAATTTTAAGTGCGTGAGGTCATGCATGTTGTATCTAGATTGATTTAGCCATTCCACAGTGTATATATATTTTAAAACATTATGTGTATACCATAAATATATGTACTTTCAATAAAGCTAAATTAAAAATAAAGCTTTTTCAAAAAAGTAGGTAGAAAAATACAGCCATCACATAAAACTCATGAGATAAAAATTTTAAAATGAATGTATTTGGAGAAAATCTGAGTGGATTTAGAGAAGAATGCTGTATGCATCATAGTATGGTGTATGTGGTTTGGTGGTATGTTGTGGTATATAATATATGGATGTGGTATGTGCATGTGATCATGGAAATTTAGAAAAAGTTGGTATGATGGAAAAAGCTTTGGTATTTCTCCTGACAGATCACTTCTGAGCTCCTTCTTGCTGTTTCCTGCTACTGCTTGAATGTTCAATAAACATTTTGGATCACTTTATATCTTTATATGAGCCAGGCGCTCTTCAAAGCAGCAAGGACACAGCAGTGAACAAGATGGGCAGAGTCCCTGCTCTCAAGAAGTTCATATTCTACATTGGGAGGCAGACAGAAACCAAATGAACAAATGAATGAACAGTGATTTGGACGGCGATAAATGCTAAGAAGAAAATTAAACAGAGTGATGCGATTGCAAGAGATTGATGGTCAAAGATAGCCTTTCTGAGGAAGCTAGCCATAGTAAAGGGAAGAAATTGCCTTGCCAGGGGGACACTAACTGCAGGAAAGTCCCAAAGGAGGGAATGAGATACAAGAATTTGGGGAGCAGAAAGAAAACCATGTGACTGCCCAGAGGGAGAGGCAGAGAGTGGATACTGATAATATTGGCTTTAGAGTCTGGGGTGAGACACTTGGAGTTTGTTCCAAGTGTTATGGGAAGCCACTGGGGAGCTTTGAGCTGGCATGGAGTGATTATGTTTCCAAAAGTTTATTCACTCTGGCTGCTGCATGCAAATGGTCTACAGAGTTGCACACATGAGAATAATAGGGTCTGCTAGGAGATGGCAACCATCATTCACGAGAGAGTTTTTGGGAAACTGGACTAGGATGGCTGTGGTGGAAATGAGGGAAGTGAAAATAGATGCTAACAACTGGAATAAAAGGATGAAGGAATGCTTTGAGAGGACATGCAAGCAAGAAAGGGAGATTGGATTTCTTCCTGAAATTGGGAATCCATTGATCTTAACCAGACTAGAGTTTTTCTGAGATGAGAAAGATGACTAGCTAACCACATTAGACTCCATTCTCACCAGATTTTTTTAGACAGTGGTTCAAGTTGGGTTTCTTTCATGGAAAGCCCATTGTTTTGTTCCTGTAAAGGGGATTAATAGACTGTAACACCAGTTTAATTATACCTGTTTCCTTGACTGCTTTCTTTAGTTTAATATTTACTGAGTTTAGCATTTAGCATGTATCTCAGTATAGATGGAGGTCATTTAAAAATTCCCTGAATGCAAACTTTTAAGATTTTAAACTTTGCCCATCACAGGGAGAATAAAACAGTTCAGCCTTTTATAGCATATCTTGTGGGAAAAAATGGAGTCTCCAAGCCTTCTTGGGTCTCTAATTATTGCTTCTTTTTAATTTTGGTGAACATGGTAGTATTAAAAAAAACAACAACAACAACATAATTTCAACTACTGTTTATTGAACACCAACTAAGCACTGGTTTTCTTATATTATATTAAGTTTAATCCTCATTACAATCCAGCAGGTAGGTGTTATCAATCTTTTTTTGTTGTTGTTGTTGTTGTTGTTGTTGTTGTTGAGACAGAGTCTCGCTCTGTCGCCCAGGCTGGAGTGCAGTGGCCGGAGCTCAGCTCACTGCAAGCTCCGCCTCCCAGGTTTACGCCATTCTCCTGCCTCAGCCTCCCGAGTAGCTGGGACTACAGGCACCCGCCACCTCGCCCGGCTAGTTTTTTTGCATTTTTTTTAGTAGAGTCGGGGTTTCACTGTGTTAGCCAGGATGGTCTCAATCTCCTGACCTCGTGATCCGCCCGTCTCGGCCTCCCGGTGTTATCACTCTTATCTAGCAAATGGGGATTAAGTGGCCCAGGGAGAGGAAGTAATGCACCCAAGATCACACAGCTGTTGCATTACTTTCCCAGGGCTGCTGTAGCAGATTACCAAAACCCAGAGTGGCTTAAAGCAATAGAAATCTATTGTCTCATAGTTCTGGAATCCAGAGTCTAAATCAAGGCATTATCAGGGCCATGCTTCCTTGGAAGGTTCACATGGGGAGACTCAACCTCTGCTCTTCTAGCTTCTGGAGGTGCTAGGCATTCCTTGACTTGTGGTTGGTTCACTCCAGTCTCTGCCCCTGTCTTGACATGGCCTTCTGCCTATGTCTCTTGTCTAGGTGTCTCTTATAAAGATACTTGTCACTGGACTTAGGACCCACCGAGATAATTCAGAATGATCTCATCCTAAAATTCTTTACTAATTACATCTGCAAAAATCCCTTTTCCAGATAAGGTCACATTCAGTTTCCAGAGTTAGGACCTGGATACATCTTTCTGGCAGGCCACATTCAACCCATGACATCTGATTACTTGTAAGTAGAAAGCTTTCTCCTTGCACTGAAGATCTGTGTTCACACTGAACTTGAAATCATAAGAAGAGGAGATGTGCCCAGCCTTTCTTCTTTCATCCTGGTAGTCTCATTCATTCTGACAGCCTATTTTCAGTGACTATGGCCAAAGAGCCAAAAACTTATTTCATCTAAAATAAACTTAGCAGTATAATACAGTAAAAGTTATAATTATAGGCTTCACAAGGAAGGAAGCCTTCCAAATGGTGACAGATATTTAAAGAACACTCTCGTGTTAAGAAAGGCTGGTCTTGCTAACTCGAATTACAAAGGAGGGTAAATAATTTCAAAATATATCTTAAGAGTTTTAGGTGCAATAAAAAGCCAGCGTTAACCAAACAGTAACTGACATCTGCACGGATTGATGATACAGCTTTTTTCTTTCCTTCCTTTGTTTTTTTCTAATGTTAAATTAAAAGCTAGTTGTACCATTAAAAAATTGGGTCAAATTTTTAATCCTCAACAACTTCTCAACCTCTGCCTTCATTTGCATTAAGTCACAAGTCTAAAGGAAACCCACAGCAACTGGATCTGTGCATCAGAGAGTGAAGCAGAGAGCAAGTCAATCGCTCTCTAAAGCAGCAGGGCATCTGAGCCAAACCAAACACTCTTAGTTGAGGGGAAATCTAGGCAAGTAGTTGCATAAAGCTAGCTGGATCGATTTGTCTCTAGTTTGAGTGGTCATCTTCAAGACAGTTGATTAGTTGGCCATTTGTTGCTTGCTCTGCAGGGCTCCTCTCTGTCTCTCAGTGATGTGAGTGTGTCTGTTCTGGATGATGAATGGGGCTAGAATCTCCAGGTAATAAAGAGTCATTCTCCTCTCCTCCACTGCCAGAAATGTTGACATCTCTAACATGGCTCTCATGTAATGTTTAAAAGAGAAAGGAAAGAATAAATCTGAGCATAGCTAAGGCTAAGCTAAACTCTTGACTTGAGTGACCACCATGCTTAATGGCCTAAACCGGTTTCTGGTGAATTATTGATAGATAAATAGATAGGTAGATAGATAGACAGTGATATATTTATCATAATACATATTTAATAAATAAAAATTAGGTTATATTTATCATTATATATTTATATATGCAGTTATAAAATTTATTAAAAATATAAAGTTATAAAACATATTAAAAGATATTAGAAATTGCTATTGACAATTCTGTAGAGGAGTTATGCCACAATTTTACCTATCCGAGCATAACTGTTGGATCTTTGGGGTATTTTCTCTTCTCTTTGGGGTATTTTTCTACTCTTTTAAGGAGGGCATGAGCATTTTTGAATCTAAAACCTTTTAAAAATCTCTGTCTCTCTGTCTCTCTCATGTATCTATTATCTATTTCCCCAGGGTAGGTTTTCAGGTGTGGTCAAAGGGTACAAATCACCTTCGTAGGAGCAGCTGGGTAGAGCTGGAGTCTCCTTTCCTTTCTTCTTTCTTTTTTTCTTTCTTCTCTTCCTCCTTTCTTCTGTCCCTCTGTCTTTCCTATTTTCCTTCCTTTTTCCAACTTTAAAAGTTACTGAGACAATAACCTCTCTTCAGTAATCCTGGAGCTTTGACTGTTGGGAACATCCTAAGGGATGATTGATCATAAAAATCAAGAAAAGGATTTGTTTTTCTCAATCAACCCCCAGAACGTATATATATCCCAGTGGCTCAAAGAGTTCTAGAGCTGGGTCTGGTTCATCACCATCTTTTCTTTTTCAGATGTGGAAAGTGAGGACAGAAAGACGAAGAAAAGTTTCCCAGAATACAACTGTGCCTAGACTCATAAACCCAGTTTCCACCCTTATTGAGGGCTATCTGTGTTCCAGGCACAGTTACTCTACTCCACAGTATGTACAGAGCACATAGTAACTTTTATCCCTCTGAAGGGCCCCCCTATATAGGGCTTTTTTTGTTATGCCCACTTTGCAGTTAAAAGAAGTCACAGGAAGGCCAAAATGAGTCTCTTGCCTGAAATACCATGTCTTTTTCCATCACACCACACTACATGTCTGTCCTGGGACCTGAATGGAAAGTAGATAGGAGAGGAAAACAGTCAAACATTCCTACAGCAGGACTGGGAAGGTGAAGGTTCTGCCCTCTCAGGAGAAGCAAACAGAGCTTCAGAGCAAGTTTGTGCAGCTTTTTATGAAAACAGAAAACTCTCCAAATGAGAATGATAACATTTCATTTGATTTTTCCTTTAAATAAACAACCATCCAGGAAATTGAGAGCCATCTCCCACTTCTCGGTTCTCCCCACAAGCCTGGATCATTGCAGAATAGGAAGACCTTCCTTTGTGTTTTCTGTGTTACTTCTGTCACTTTCCTTCTCCCAGAGATCCCCTTATCTCTTTAGCTGCCCAACTCCCACATGCTTTTTAGGATCTACCAATTTGTGTTCTTGTCTTCAGGTCTTGCCTGCTCTTATCATCCCCAGCCACTCGGATTCATTTGTTCGGCGAGTGATGGCGGGGAAGCTGCAGTGTGCCAGCCATTGCAATCGGCCCTGGGGCTCAGCAGGAAACAAGACAGGCAGGGTCTCTGCCAGGGAGACTATGTCCTTCTTGGTGCCTGTGACTGGTGGATGGGTGCAGTCTGCACCTGTGCTAATGAGGCACCATCTGTAATCCAGGCTGTGCTTGTTGAAGCAGCAGGGTGTGAGAGAAGTGTAGAATGTGTTCCCTGGGGGATATGATTTTGAGGTGTTGGGGCTCAAAGCATGATACCTCCTGGCACCTTGGCAGTTGAGAAAGACTTATGAGTAAGAAGGTCACTCTGACCTTCCCCAGCCTTTCTATGTGAAGCATGGTCATAAAGGACTTCTCTGATCTACCTTGTCTGAAAGTATATCATAAGACCCTCATTCCAAAGGATTCTGCCCTATACTTGGGGGGAAGGAATGCTGCTCAAGAGAGACCAAGAATTTTTTAAACAAGAAGGCTTTGTTGAGTTTCTGTTCATTTATTATCATTAGATCATAACATTTTTGTCCAATCATACTTCTACATGGCTGTCTATTCTTCATGGAACCTAAGCATAAAAATGCATTTTCCCTGAGTCTTTGGGTCTCCATTTTGAAGGCTCCTGTGTCAAGTGAAACTTTGATAAGTAAATTTTCTATGCTTATTAAAAATTAATCTGTCTTTTGTTATAAGGGTCTCAGCTATGACTCTTGTGATGGCCGAGGGAAAGGTATTAATTTTTTCTCCTCTGCAGAAGGAATAGGACATTACATTTGAAAAAAATATTTTGGAACAATACTAAAGTCAAGCCAGGGCCAGAGACATAGCAATTGAGGGGAGATTATCATATACAGGAATTTGCTTTCATTTTCTCATTTAACCCTCACAATAACCCTTATGGACATATTGCAGATGAGAAGGATGGCAGAGCTGGGTTTTACATGAGCTGTATCTGGTTCTAAAAAGCAGGGTTTTTCAGCTACAGAATTCTGCATTATTCATTCATTCGTATATTCTAAAATCTTTGTTTTTTTTGGACGAACATATTAACGCGTCAGGGACTATGCTAAGAGTTGAAGATACAGATTTTAATAATAGTTGCTGGAACTTACATTCTAAAAGGGAAGACAGGCAATAAATACATAAATAAAAAATGTGTAATTTCACAGAGGAATAACACTTCACAGAAAAATGAAGTTGGGGATAGAGAACAAGGGGACAGGGACTAAGAACTCCTCCAATACAAGGGATACCATGGGGGAAACATCTGGAAAGGATGCTGATACAGTGACGTGAGCAAGGTGTTCTCAGATCTCAAGATCTATGGTTAGTAAAATTATGAAAACAACTTATGGACAGGCATACAGTTGAAAACCTTTAAATTTGGTAATTAAAAATGCATAAATACATTTTTAAAATTCCCAATTACTTTATCGCTATGGATTTATAAAGATCTTAACATTTTAAAAAGTGAATATATTTAGCTTCATAAAAATAATTTCACTCATTTTTTTTCTCATTTTGTTGCAGATTGTTGAGTACTTGATCATGGGCTGACCTTTGAAAACTATTACTTTTGCCCACAAATGTTCTGTGTTTGGGGGAAGGACAAGAATTGCACCCTGGTAGTTTAGTAATAGTAGTAATAGATAATATTTATTGAATTCTTTGAATGCCTTAGATGCTATGCAACAAGCTCTTTGCCTTATTGAATTGAACTCTCACAGCAACCCTACAAACTAGGTATATAAAGGATAGATACTAGCCCTTTGCACTGGTGAAAAACTGAGACTTTTAAAGGCTTAGTTTGCCCAGACAAAGCTAGTACATGAGTTATATAGTTTGGGTCTGTGTCCCCACTCAAATCTCACCTGTAATTGTAATAATTCCCACGTGCCATGGGAGGGATCTAGTGGGAGGTAATTAAATCGTTGGTCTGCTGTTCTTATGATAGTGAATAAGTGTCATGAGATCTGATGGTTTTATAAAGGGAAGTTCCCCTGCACAAGCTCTCTTGCCTGCTGCATGTAACATGTCCTTTTGCTTTTCCTTTGTCTTCCACCGTGATTGTGAGGCTCCCCCTGCAATGTGGAACTGTGAGTCCATTAAACCTCTTTCCTTTATAAATTACCAGTCTTGGGTATGTCTTTATTAGCAGAATGGGAATAGACTAAGTCAGTAAATAACAAGATTCTAGTCTAGAGTCAAGGCAGAACCTACCCTCTTAAATATGGGAGGGATTTGAACCAGAGTTTGGCTGAGTTCAGGGAGGAAATAGAAATATATCTTTTGGCATTTTGTTGGCCTTGTAGCTTTTGGTAGCTGCAGGACAGGTCATATGTTCCTCTTGCATCCTGCTGTAGTGGACATCTCTTTTTTAGCCTTTTCAATTCCATTCCCCCTATTTCTAGCAATGAACCCTTGTTTTACTTTGGGGACTACCTCACTCTATTGACTAGAGTTTTGGTGGGATTGCCACTCATGGTGTCCCACTCTCTCCTTGCCAAGGGGTGGGTAGGTGACTTGAATGAGGCTAGAGTCTTTTGCCATTGAATACATCTCTTGAGTGGAGTAACACAAACCCTGAAAACAGATGAAGCTGATGTGTCCCCATTCCAAATGTCCTCTGAAGAAGAGATTGTCCTTGAATTCCAGTAACTGCTTTGATCCTTGTTCCATTTTAACTGTGTTTGTAGGTTTGTTCTCTTACATTCATCTTCAATCCTAATACATTTCCTTTTTGTATAGGTTAGCAAAAGTCTTTCTCTGTTGCATGCAACTGGGTGGCCGAACCTGGAGAATTAGAAACCCTAATCAGAGACTCCTAAATCAGAGGCATCTCTATTCCTATCCAAACTCCACTATTTTGTAAGTAGTTGGCATTGGAAAAGTTACTTAATCTTTCTAAATATGTTTTCTTACCTATGAAATAAAAATAACAGGGTCATTGTTAAAATGAGCAGACATACATAATATGCTAAACAGAATGCCTGGACTTAATCACACAATTTACTTAGCTTTTTCTTATCAATTCCTTGATAAATATTAGCTTCTCTGACTTGCATTGGTAAATTATAGAGAGCCGTGTTTTCCCTCAATTCAAACCAAAACCAGATAGTTCATACAACACCAAACATAGATAAATATTAGAAAAAATCCCACAATTGAAATTTTACAATATCAGAGCCAAGGATAAACTGAAAACACATCAAAGCAGAAGACTATAGAGGACTTATTGAACTAGGGATTTTACAGATTTCAGAGCATTAAGAACTCGCAAAATCTTACAATCCATTACCTTAATTTCAAGTATTTAAAAAGTTATAATTCCCTTTTTACAGTTGAGATAACTGATGGCCTTTCACTCGATCAATGTTGATTGAGTATCTACTGTGTGTGTCGCATTGTGCTAGGTTCTTGGGATAAGGAGGTAAAAGATACAGCCAGTAATGGAATCTGGACTGCATCCAGAAACACAAGAATGTATGAACTCTACAAATGTATCTGAATAACGAAATAAATACTGGAAGGGCGATCAGGACATCTGGTCTGTAGTCTTGGATCTAGGGATCTGTGCTACTTAGTAGAACACTAGCCACAGAAGCAAGCAAAATCCTCACTTTTTCAGTAGGTTATCACAAAGTTTATTTCTGGCTCACAAAGAAAGTTCAATATAGTTATTCTTGGTTAAGTGTGGACATTTTTCCACCTGATAATTCAGGGACACAGGATTTTTCCATCTTGTGGCATTGCCATCTTGAAGAACTTCGGGATTCTCTATATTCAGTCAGAAAGTTGGGGAAGGGAGATTGGAGGGAGCACAGTTAATTTTTAATCCAAGATGGTTCAGGCAACTGAGATGCCTGGGGTGGATGCCTGTGGTTGCCCTAGAAGTCCATTGATAAGAGTGATCACATGTCCTCACCTGGATGTAGGGAGATTGGGAAATGGACAGCCACTTCTCAGCAGCAGCTCTATAGAACAAAGCAAAATAGAAACTCCTGGTGAAGATCCAGCTATCTCTGCCCCTCTGAAGGCAGAGTTTTTCTCCCTGGGCTTCAAGTCCCTAATATTAAAATGATTACTTTGACCTCAAGGTGACACATTCCATGATTCTTAAAGTCTCTGAAAATTAAGAGATGGTAGGTTTTTATTTGCTCCACCAAATTTAAGGTTCCATTTGTCTATCAACGTACACACACACACACACACACACAGACACACACACACACAGACACACACAGAGTATTAATAATCATATTATAGGCCAAGCAGCCCAAATCCAAAGCTATGAAATCTGAAGCACTCCAAAATCTGAAACTTTTTGAGCGTTGGCATGACACTCAAAGGAAATGCTCACTGGAGCATTTCAAATTTAGGATTTTTGGATTAGGGATGCTGAACTAATATAAGAATAGTGCAAATATTCCAAAATACAACAACAACAACAACAACAAAAAACACCTCAAATCCCAAACACTTATAGTCCTAAGCATTTTGGATAAGGGAAACTCAACTTGTGTATTACTTTGATACTCCTTTGTAGCTTTTATCTAGAAAATACTCTGTATATCCTAATGTAATACCACATGTATCATACCTTGACAGGTAAATATTTATGTATTTGTGTATGTTGGGAGATGTGTAAAGTTTGTCATATCTAAGGAAATGTTTTTCTGGCTTTATTCATTTTGAGGACAAAAGATTCTGATATTTTGTCTATCATTAAAACTATAAGCTTTAATTTAGAGGTTAATTTTCTTCTCTTTCTTCCACTTTCCCTCTCTTTTTTTTTTTTATCTGTTTTTCTCCTCCTGTTTCTCCTCCTTTTCATCTTCTTGAAAAGCTGAAGAGAGACCTAAATCAACTGACTTGGTGAAGAACAGGCTAAAGTGTGAATTTTATGTTTGAAAGTCTTTGGGTATGCAAATTGGGCCAGGCTCCGTATAATGTAAAATAGCAAGAAAGAAAATTAAAGGGAAATTAAATCTTACTTAGAAAATCTTACTTGTAATATTTCCCTGCATTTGTCCTTTAATTAACTGGAACAGAACGTTTTGATTTTTGCCAGGTTTTTTTTTTTTTTTTTTTTTTTTGTACTACGTGGACTTGACCTCTGTATCTAGCCAGCATTTTTCAACCACAGTTTGTATACACATTATGTTTGCCTCATGCATTAATCCAAATTAGACTTGAACATAACACTGTAAGGATGATCAGTCATCTACTCCGATGGTAGCTGTTTCACTCAATCATTGACTCACAGGTTGGAGAGAGTGTTGAGAAAATTACCTCTGAGTTCTTATAGCTCTGTCTCTATCTCTATTTTTACTTGTATCTAACTATATTTAGTATTGGTTTTTATTTTGGGGACTAGATGGTTTTAAATAATAATGTGCCATAACTTGGTAAAAATCTGGAAACAGGCCGGGTGTGGTGGCTCACGCCTGTAATCTCAGCACTTCGAGAGGCTGAGGCAGGCAGATCACGGTGTCAGGAGTTCGAGACCAGCCTGGGCAACATGGTGAAAACCTGTCTCTAATAAAAAAACAAAAATTAGCCGGGCGCGGTGGCAGGTGCCTGTAATCCCAGCTACTTGGGAGGCGGAGGCAAGAGAATTGCTTGAACCCAAGAGGCAGAGGTTGCAGTGAGTCGAGATCACGCCACTACACTCCAGCATGTGTGACAGAGCAAGACTCCATCTCTGAAAAAATAAAAATAAAATTAAATCTGGAAACAATTTCCATTTTCCTCCCATGGCCACGACTACAAGATATGAGACTCTAGGCACTAGGCATTTAAGCAATATGTTAGCCCTCTCTCCAGTAGCACAGACAGATATGCAGAAGTGGTGTACTGAGAGGTTAAATAGCGCATCTAAGATCACACTGCTTCAAAGTTAGCAACACTGGGATTTCGGAGTTGATGATATTAACCACTATTCTGTATTGACATTTTTGTTGAGACAGAAATGATGAGAAGGTGACCATTGATAGGCAGAGAGAGACAGCAAATGCAAGTCCCTAAAGTCAGATTCCTCTGTTAGAATCACAGAACATAAACATTTCATCTTGGGAGGGCTTCAGAGTTCATTCATTACTTTTCTTTAATAGATGAAGTGAGTGAGGATTTGCAAGGGGCAGGTCACCTAGCTAGACAATGGATTCAGGTGCATGCCCCATTGCTTCAGAATCAACTGATGACACTGGAGGCAGGAGGTTCTCCTAAACTCTAGGTTTTATTTGCTAGCTCTTTGCCTTTTTCTTAATAAACCTTGGCAGTGTCTGTTTTTGTCTCAACCTATTTATATCCCTGCTCAGATCTCATTTTCTTCCCTGGGATGGAATAACTTGTTCACTCTGCCTTTATTGACTATCTGCAGGCATCTCATCCCACACTGGGGCAAGAAATGGGGTTCTAGTATGGAGATAATAGAGCCTGCTCTGTTGCTTGCTAGATATTTGATCACAGCAGAATCATTTAACTTTTCTTTTTCTTTTGTTGTTCCCACCTGTAAAATGGGGCTAATGATAATACGTATCTCATAGAGTTATAAGAATAGTAAAATGAGGTCCACATGGAAAGAGCTTAGAGCAGTGACTGATGTATATAAGAATAAGGTAGTGGAATATTCCTATTTGAGGAGATTATAATCTAAAAAAGGAGATGGACATTAAAGAGGTTTACAAAATTATGACAAGTGTTGTGTTAAGGGAGGCCCAGGTGTGTGAGCACTTGCACAGGACAAATACTTTGCCCAGCCTGAAGGACATGGGGACTCCAGGAGTCTAGGTGGAAGTCTCATCTGGATGGGGTCCAGAGGAGAAGTGAGCAGCTCCTTATGCTCCTTTAGAGCAGGGTAAGCCATGGCTGGGTGTGGTGGCTCACGCCTGCAATCCCAGCACTTTGGGAGGCCGAGGCAGGCAGATCACGAGATCAAGAGACTGAGACCATCCTGGCCAACATGGTGAAACCCCGTCTCTACTAAAAATACAAAAATTAGCTGGGTGTGGTGGCATGGGCCTATAGTCCCAGCTACTCAAGAGGCTGAGGCAGGGAGAATCGCTTGAACTTGGGAGGGAGAGGTTGCAGTGAGCCGAGACTGCACCACTGCATTCCAGCCTGGCAACAGAGAGAACAGGGTAAGCCATGTGGTGAAGGACAGGAGTTGGTTGAGCCAGGAGAGATACATGGAGATCAAATCACGTAAGGCTCTGTGTGTCAGGCTGAGGAGTTCAGACTTTGTCCTAAGCCAAGGCAGTCCAATTCTTAGATAAAACTTTCAACCCAACTGTTTTGTGATGGGGAGCCCAGAAAAGAGAATTAAGATTCACTGAATGCCAGCTCTGCCCTATATGCTTTATCTCAGTTCCCTCACTTATTCCTCACCACAGACTACAGGGGAAGGATTATTACAGATAAATAAACTGAGGTTTGGAAAAATAAGCTACCAAGAGGTTGCATAATTAGGGGCAGAGCTATGATTTGTGTCTTACTCTCTCAGACTACGGATGTTTCTTCTGCCATGTATAACACATCAATTCCTAAAGAAAGAAACTAAAAGCTAAATGAACAAAACTGAAAGCACCCAAAACCTTGCATGTGATATGGGAGTATTATGTTCCAAGGAATCCAAAAGTGTTCCTAAATGTTTAAATGATGCAAAAAATGATTATTTAAAACATTAAAAATTGGCTTAAACTTTAAATGCAAGTAGAATTCATTTTCTTGTGTAATTTCTTGCCCAAAGAACCTATTTCTTTTTCTAGCTTATTTAAAGTGACATTAGAAAACAGAAGAAATTTATTTTTAAATGCAGGAGGATGACTGACTGGTAGTGATTTTGCAAGAGACTGAGTAGATAATTCAGCATGCGACTGTGGGGGTGACTTTGATAAAATTTTACAAGATTTCTTGAAATATCTGCTGGGTGAGTCTTGAGCACAAGACCGTTTCTTCTCTCAACAAGGGAGCACAAGGCAAGCCCATTCCTGAGAATGGCTCTCTGGTTCTGTAAACTTCTCTGCCTTTGGAAGTCTGGAAGTGTTTTTGGTGCCAACTTTTATAATTTCCCTACTTTTAAAGACTTCTTCAGACTCTTCAGTAAACCTCAAATTTTAATACAGTCCCTGATTATCTGTTTCACTAATTTCCTTATGTGTGCCTTAATTTGGTATTTGTTCTTTACTTTCCAAACGGCCAGCTTCAGTCCATGGAACCTTCCAATACTGCCAATAATTCCTCACTTTAAGCACACAAGTGGTATTTATCTTTGTCTCAGTTGGCTTACTGTTAGTGTCAGTGCTTTCATTTGTTACCATTTCCCACTCATCTTTATAAAACACTGGGACAAATTGCAATAAAACATTGCAATAATTACACAAACTTGACTGCAAAATGTGGTGTTGATGCAGTGTGTCTGAGCTCTGATTGTGAAATTGGTTTAAGGGTGTCAATGTGAAAAGCAATGGTGTGGAAATCAAGGACTGCTTTAATAAATTTATTTCACAAGCACATTGTCTTAGAGTACCTTCCCCAGAAGTCAATTCTGACACAAGGATTTGTGTGAGAGTGGTGTTTACTAAGAAGTGTTCCTGGAAAAACCTCCAGAGAACTGGAGAAGTAGGACAGGGCAAGGAAGAAAGGCAATCAAAGGTACAATGCACTTACTATAAACGCCATGAAGCAAACCAGCAAGGAAGGTCCTGCAGGTGAGCACTGCAGACAGGGAGATCACACATTAGTGTTTTCCTGACTAGGGAACAAGGGAGCTGGAGTCTTTACAGTTATCACCCCATTCCTTGGCAAATGGCTAAGGCTATGCAAATTCCCAGCCTTTAGCTCTCTATGTTTTCATGCAGGCAATCCAAGTTGGACTTCAGCAGCCTGGGAAAGCCCTCAGAAAAGAGAAGCAAGTGCTGGCTGATGGATATGCGAGCACTCTCAGTGAAAGTATGCAGGAAAATGATAGAAGGATCCAAAGAGATATGGATGAGACCCTCTTCCTGGCACTCTCGTAAGGTGAAGTGGAAAACAGAATAAACATTGCTTCCAACCATTCTTATGGAGCTTACATCTGGATAGGGGGAAAATACGGAATAACAAACAAACAAACAAATAAATTAATTGCCCTTTGTGATATGTGCAATGAAAAAATAATAAAGGGCTGATACGAAGAATAAGAAATCTGGGGTATATGGGTGCTCAGTAAAGAATTCTCTCTGCATGTGAATTTTAAGCTAGGGTGGCCTAAATGAAAAAAGGGAGTTAAACCATTTGACATTTTATGCATAAGGAATAACATATGCAAAATCTTAGGGTGGAAAATTCAATGGCATGTTCCAAGTCTTCAGAGAAGATCGGAAAGGCTGGAGCTTAAAGTTGGGAGGGTGAAAGGGTATTTCAGTTATGTATTGCTGCCTAATAAACCACTGAAAACTTAGCAGCTTAAAACACAACTCTCAGAGCTGCAGTCATTCTGCTGTCTTGACTAGGGTTGGATGGTCTAAGATGGCCTTGCCCGGGCAGCTGCTACTGGTTCTTGGTGGAGCCATGTTTCCAGTAGTTTAGCTTGACACTATTCAGGGAGGCAAGGGCAGAAGCTAAAAGCCTCCTTGACACAGGTGTCTTGTTACAGAAGGCACAGCGTCACTTCCACCAATTCTATAGGTAGTCACAAGAGCCCACTAGATTCAAAGGAGGAGGAAAGTTACTTAGTCTCTTGATGGGTGGTATTGCAAAGTATGTGTCCATTTTTTAAATCTGCTACAGACAGAGACTGTGATTTGAGATGCGCCAGGGGTCAGATTAAGCAGGTCACTGTGGAACATGGTAAGGTGTTTGGATTGTTGAGATGTGAGAGTATACAATAAGCAATATCCATCATCATCAAGGTCTAAATCAACATAGAAATAAGATAAAGTGTAAGATGCATGCAAATCAAAATCCTTCCTTTATCTCATAGGATTTAAATTAAATCTGTGGACAAGTGGAGTGTCTAATGAGAACTTATAGTATTAAACAGAATTACTCACCCAGGCACTGACCAGTCCTTTTGATGACTGGACATGTGATCTTGAGCAAATTGCTTCATTTCCTTGTATTATTGAGAATAAAACTTGCTAAGTTTTTAGTTCAGTGCACAGCAGGAGATGGCTGTTCTATGAAATTTGCAATTGCTTTTAAGAAGCATAAGCAGCTCTGGGTGGTTGATTTGCATAAAGTCCATGGAGGGTGGTATACCCACTGTTTTCTTCTTCCCTATCCTCTTTATGAAAAGACCCTATTTCTTCTTCTATCACAACCTTTCCCTTCCTTTTTTTCCAATCTTTTTGACATTTACATGTACAAATGTCTTCAGCTTAAGAAGGAAGGGAGCTGAGGTAGACAAGAACTTTGCAGAACTAAACAAGCAGACCCTCAGGGTTTATTATCATAATGAAATTGCTGGTGAATTAAAATAACAATAACCAATAAATTATTTCAAAAATGTTATTATGAAGACAAAAGCTATGAGAAATAGTACTTTATATCAGCTGGTGTGATTGTTTCTAAGGTGACAGGAGAGATGTGTGCCTATACGCAATGCAATATTTTCTCAGGACAAGACTATTAAAACACACATATGTATATGACTGTAGGCACTCACACAACCAAACAATTAATTGTTTCTGTCTTTCATACTTTGTATAGAATTGCACGCAATCCACAAATTCCATAATTTATTGGATGTCACTGCTCATGCAGAAAGGATGCCATTATATTTGACATATTTATGGAACTGGTTAATCCTAAGTATTAAAAACATTATTGAGGGTTTAAATCAAGGCAAGTGACTTCCACCCAGTACCCAGAGATTTGCAACTTGCTGGTCCCCTTTTCAGAGTGAGCTCACCAGGTATGGAAAAATTATTACATGGTTGAATAAAAAGGAAACAGAAGAGCAGAAATGGCATCCAGCACTAAAGAGCAATGACCTATGAAACAGTTAAAGGGGACAGCAAAATGCAGTTTCTCAATTAAAAAAGAGAACGAGAAAGAGTCCACATACAGAGGTAGATGGCATCCCTAGGCACTGAGAGACTATAAACCGATCTAGAGACTTTAAGGATTCTTGGAAGTTAGTTTTCCTTGGACACGTGCTGCACTTACATCTCTTGCTTAATTTCCTCTAAATATTTCATACAAGAAGGACAGCTTATTTTAGAAAATCCCTTTACAATGCACAGGATAATTTTACATTACCATATTTGATTTTCACAGTCTCATGCACTTGACCTTATTTCCAGCTCCAGCTTACACATGAGGAAACTGAGGGTCTGAATACCTAAGTGACTAATAGCCCCTGCATGTGACAGGCACTAGGCAAAGCTGGCATCAGTCTCAGAGCATCCAACTCAAGACTCTATGTGCTTTTTACTAGGTTAGGGTGCTTCTGACATCATTTCTCCTCTCCAACCATAGAACACAGTTTCCATGGCTAGTGAAGAAAATATTTCTTATATTTCAGTGGTAATCCTTGGAGAATCCTGCACCTTCTGGACTCATGGGAGGAACTGAATATATGTTGATGAAGGGAAAGTCTTACTGCCCTGGGAGTGAAAGGACAATCATTTCTTGCTTTCCTTCCTTCAGCTCCACAACTTTTTGTTAGAAGTGTTCCCAGCTAGTGTGTGGCAGAACTCTTTTAATGCTTTATTCATTGCATGTGTTCTTATTCATCATTAAACCTCGCTGGGTTCCAGAGTTTCTCATTGTTAACTTGGGGCTACTCTGGCCTCAGACTGCTGCTGTAAGGATGAAATCTGATTAACATCTAGCCTCTTAGCAAAGTGCCTGGAACTTAAATGATAGCTGCTGTTACTGTTGTTGTTTGCTCCTAAGTTTCAACTTCTACAGAAATCTTGTTCAGGAATTCTACCAAATAATGAGTCCAACAGCTTTTTTCCTAGTCTTTCTCTCTTAAGTCTATGTCTACTTTAATCTGTGCTGTTTGGGCCCACATGATCATGTTGACTCATGATGGTATCAGCTGAGGTTCACTCTTTCCTCATCTCTCATTCCCGGTTTCTCTCCCACATTTCTCCATTGGTCAGGCAACACTTACTGTTAATTTAATGACCTAATTTATTGTTCTAATGATGACATTCTTAGGACTGAAAGAAAAATCCAGGTCAAGTTGCAACCACCCAACACAAACCAGATGATCACGTGCTCACCCTACTCATAGACTTTTGCCAGACGTGGAACTCATAGATGTTCTCCTTTAGGTGTCCCTGTTGATGCCTTGAGAGAAGTCTGTACCTTGTCAACCCCAAAGATTCCTTGCAATAAACAAACCCCACCAAATGGGATTCTTTTGGGAAGTGTTACAACACTAAGCCCCTTGAACTTTTTCACTCAAAAATGTGTTGCACTTGAGAGCCAGGGCTGGAGGCTCTGCTACAGCCTCACTGGCTGCTGAAGTTCTGAAAGATGCTCATGTTGTTTGGTAAATGGCTGCTGGCCTGAGCTTTGCACAGGCCCATGTCTCCATCATCTGTTCTGATGTCTCCTTCAAAATCCTGGGACTTCCCACTATTCAGTAGCTAAAGGACTGATACCCAGCCCAGCACCATGACTAAAATTCTGTCTCTGGCCTTCCCAGGGCCTTGGGAGGATCTGGCTTGTCACTGCATCCCCTACCCAGGTCTTCTCTCTAAGTCTGGAAGCCCCAAGGGAGCAACACCTGGAGGGAAGTTCTGTTGCCTACCTCCTGCCAAAGTGTCAATTAGCAAGAAATGGCTCTCACACACCACTCTTCATCCCAATGTGCCCCTTGTTCAGCGGATGTAAAGATATCAGCAGGAAAAATGGTCCCCATTATATCTTTGTCACTCTGGTAAGGAAAATACTCATCCATAACATTTGAAACATCATCTTTCAGTCCTAGTTTTGCTATAAACCTGCCATTGGATCTTAAGCCAGTCCTTTAACCTCTGTTAGATTTTAGTTTTTCTAATATCTGGCTTAGCACATGGATTACTAGGAGAATTGTAGCTAAGATGGGCACCAAAGTGGTTTGCAAGTAGTTATTTGTTACATATGTATAAGATGTTAATATTATTGCTGTAATTATGATCAGTTAGTACCACCCAGGACCAACGGGTCTGTTTTCAGACAGTATTCTCATACCAATTTGCACCTTATGGCATTTTAGAATGTTAGAGCAGAAAGAGAAGTTAGAGATTATCCAATCCAAAATGAAAAACCATCAAATATTTAGATTAGGCTTAATTTCTTTTTTTTTCTCTCTCTTGGTTTTTTTTTTTTTTTTTCTGGCAAGAGGTTTTTGTTTTGTTTTGTTTTGATTTGTTTTTTAAATTCAGTTACCAACAATTAAAATCAAGATATTTTTACATCATAATACAGATTTCTGGCATCTTTTACAAGAATTGGCCTCTGTTCCGAATAAATCATACAGGGCAAACATCAGCTGGAGCTCAGTAGAGCTGCCTCTTGCACAAAGTGTACATGCAGCACAGCTGCCCAGGTAGTCCCCACTTCCCATCCCAGCCCCCGGCTGACCCAGCCCCATTTCCTAACATCAGGTTAAGATGGGTCTGGTCCCACTGTAGGCTTTTGAGTTGGCCACCTGCCCACTCCCATTCCTCTGAGTTTGCACTACCCTATTACAGATGAGGAAACTGAGGGCTCTCACCCACTCTTCCTTTTATTCTAGGTGTCTTTATTTACTACATTGCTTTTTGTTGTCTGGGTCCATGTTCTGTCTTCTCCACCATATTAGTAGACCAAATCTTCTCTTTTATTATTTTATTTTATTTCACATATTTAATTTTACCTTATTTTATTCTTAATCAACTGCAAAGTTTATTATAAAGTGACTTGAAAATTGACAGACTTTCTGCTTCTCTTGAAAACAGACTACCACGTCTAAGTAAAAATAGTAATAGCACAGAAGACATTTTATTATTTTATATTACTGCAATTAGTAGTTACCAGAGTACTTACATATTCATGACCTCATTTGATCTACAAAGGTTCTGAAAGAGAGGGCAGATAATGGCATTGCCTTAAAGCAAGTTCATATAAACAGGTGTCCCCAAACATGAAAGCTTTATGGAAATATTCACCATTTTATTCCTACTTATAAGAGTAGAAAACAAGGGACAGAGAAAAGAGAGTGGAACCAAAAATAAGACACAGAGATGGGACCAGAACAAGGCCTCCTGTGTTTGTCTAGAGTCCTGGAAGTATGAACATAGGAGAGAAACTTAGGAATAACTGATTTCAAATTCTTCACTTGACACAAGGAGAAACTGAAGCCGCAAGAGGGGAAGTTACTGCCTCTGCTTTCTTTTACAACTGAAGGCTTTCTTTCACAACTGAAGGAACTAGGTTTAGAATATAGAATTGCTAGAGATTCGCCAAGAATTCTATTCTGATTCTCAAACCAATTTCTCAAACCCATAGCAAGATTTTTATATTTAAAAAAATGTGAATAAAAGGAGTTAAAACTAGTAAATGTTTAAAAAGCTAAGGTCATCACACTGTTGCAATGCATTTTAATGATGCATTGATTAATGCACAGCAATTTTTCTCTGTTACTGAAATCTGTTTTTTTTTTAAAGTGAATCAGTAAGTACTTGTATATTCTGACTCTCCACCTTCTTTTGTCCTTCATTTATCCCCTAAACCTCTTGTTATTTCTTTCTCCCAGTATTGTCTCAGCTCTCCTGTTCTATTTCATCTGTATATTGTGGTGTCGTGGAAAGAGTCCACACCTGGAGCCAGAGGGAGTTGAATTCAAACACCTTGATTTCTTATTACCAGGTGTGTCAAGATCAAATCACTCCTCTTTGGTATGCTGTTTTTTCTAGAAGTATTACTCTTGCCTTAGCTATTACCATCCCCGCTCTTGCTTGTGGGTTGATATTTACTTGCTAATTCGCTCTCAGTGCACTGTTTTTGAATCTTAGTCTAGTTTTTTGTTGTTGTTGTTTGTTTGTTTTTGTTTTTTTTTTTTTTTTCATTTTTGACAGAGTCTCACTCAGTTGCACATGCTGGAGTGCAGTGGCTCAATCTCTGCTTACTGCAACCTCTGCCTCCCAGGTTCTAGTGATTCTTCTGCCTCAACCTCCCGAGTAGCTGGGATTACAAACGCCCGCCACCGCGCTCAGCTAATTTTTGTAGTTTTAGTTTAGACGGGGTTTCACCATGTTGGCCAGGCTGGTCTCAAACTCCTGACCTCAGGTGATTCGCCTGTCTTGGCCTCCCAAAGTGCTGGGATTAAAGGTATGAGCCACTGTGCCTTGCCAGCCTAGTTTTAATGTTCATATGATGTCACTGCCTGTGCTAGTCACCTCCAGAGTCTAGGGCAGATAGTGGGGTGGTTCTGCAATTTTCAAACTTCTTAAACCATACTCTTTAAGCCTCATTCATTCATTCGCTCACTGAGCACTAGTAATGTGGCCATCAGTGTTCTAGATACAGAATATACTGCTGGAAACAAGATAGCAGATTTCCTGATGCTTACATGCCAGAAGAGGAAGACAGAAGACAAAGAGATAAACTGAAAACACCAGATTGGAATGAGCATTATTCAGACATGATGAAGTTTCCTCTTCACGTGCTCCAGTTGGGTCTTGTACATTCTCTCCAGTTTTGCCTAGTACCCTGTAATTATTTCTTGGTATATTTGTCTTCTCCATTGGAATCCAAATTTATGAAGAGACAAAACCTTGTCAGTTTGCTTCTAAATTCCCACTTCCTACATGATGTCAGCTACAGCGAATGTGCTCAATTAATGCCTGTTCATATTTTCAATACTGACTTCATGTTTGGGCACATCTTATTTTTTCCTATTCGCATTTCCTTTATTTTTAATTTCTTAACATACCTTTAAAAATGTGTGTATTTTTATAAACTACTATAAATCTTTCTGGAATGAGAAAAGCTTGTACAAGCAAGCAGCAAACACATAAATACATATGTAAAGAAACCTAAAGGGTGTCAAATGGATAAATGGATAAATTAATAAGTACATAAGTCTAGGTTAGACAACTCTTGAATTTGAATGCAAACTTTCCAACTTCTACTAGTTTTGTGACCTTAGGAAGGGAGCATGCTTTCGCTGAGCCTCGGTTTTCTCATCTACAGAATTGGGCAAATGATATCTGCCTCATATCCTGAAAGGATTAGATAATTTTATGTATATAAAGGACTATGTACAGAATAACAATAGCTCATCTATTTGAGTGCTTAGTCTGTAACAGTGCTTTATATTTATCAAAAACTGAGACACGGTAGTTGATAGCCCTATCGAATTGTGATAAGCAATCCAATGCTGTTAATCATTACTCTACACATTCAGTACTACAAAGTAGGCACTCGATAAAAGATAGACACTGCAAGTATTACATTTATTACCTTTTATTGCATGATCTCATTAGCAATATTGAGCAACCCACAGAAAAGTATTTCATGAGAAGTCAGAGTATACACCAACACTCTTGATGTAAAGCCTTATAACCCCCAACCAGGATGAATGTATGCCCTTGTTTGCTAGGGTCTATTCCTGGTTGGCCTTGCTGTCCTACTGTGAGAGCAACCTTCTTTTCTAACAAAAATGTCCTGATTTAATATAGCCACCCTATCCTAACCAGTTCACATTCAAAGCCAAGTATGCACAGAAGACAAAAAGAAGAAAGGGAAAGAAACAACACAGGTTCATTCTGTAAACATGTCTTCCTCCTCAGGAACACATCCTCAAAAGAGGCTTTGATTTATGTCTTCTGATTCATGGCAATTGGAGGCGTGGAAGATTTGTCACCTTGGATTTTGAGGGTCTAATTATTTACACTCTAAAACTATGTTTTCACCTCTGAGGAATGATACAGGGATGGAGTGTGGAGTATCATGTTAATGGCAGGGCTACAAAAATCAATGGCAGGATCAGGGATGGGGGCCATTTAATCTCATTTCTGCAGCTCAAGATGCTAGCACATCCGTCTTTCTCAAGAGTATGCACACAGCTCTATTAGGTGCTGGGTGTGCTATAATTCTACTGTAATTGCAATAGCATTATAAATTATTGTCATAACAGCATAGAGTGAGTGCATCAGAGCTCTGGTTCATGGCTTGTGTTTTCTCTATGTGCAACCATTTATTTTTGGAGATGGTACAAGGAGCTGTGAGCATAAATATGTCTGCATTCTCACGTCACATGATTAGTCTGCTGTCTGCTTCTCTGAACAGCTTTGCAAGATCCTGCAATGAACTGAGAGAAGGGAGCTCTGTGTCCTATACTTAGCATTACTACTAACTGTGTAACCTTGTGAAGGTCATAGTCCTTCCCTCACTTTCTTGGTATCTAACATACGTGCATTTAATTGAATCACAGACTTCTAAATTTTAACCAGTTTCTTACCTCTTCATTTTTTCTCCATTTTGTATGTTACATGTAGAATTTAAGTTTTAAAAACAGTGTTCTATGCACAATACCAAATCATTGTAATCACTGTGTTATGCAAATAGCATGCATGTTGGTGTAGAGAGGAAAAGTAGTTTTCTCCAGGTTTAACTATTTGAGCGATAGATGGAGACAGAAAACACAAATGTTTTCTGTTTGTTGTTATTGTGTGCAGTTGGCTTTCCAAAACTTCTGTCCTAGCTTATTGTCACTCTTGTGAGATTTGGTGTCATGTCCTGGAGACTACAGAAAGTTGGTATTAAGAAACTGCCTCCAATACTTTCTCTTCTGTGTGGCTACCCCATCTCCTGTGCTTTAGAGGTCCCTGGGTGATCTCAACAACACCATAAATCTCCAATCTCTTTTACCTCCCATGGATAACCCTTGAGTCTGCAGGCATTCTTGGGATTCAACTTCCACAGATTTTGAAATTGAATTTGGAGGCAAAGTGGTCTTATGCATGTTTTTCAGGCAGATCCACACTATGCCATCTCTTCCCAATCTTCCATTCTCGTTTTCTGATAGCAGAGGGGCAGGTGTAGAAGTCTACATTTAGATAACAAATATGAGAAGGAAAATCTCTTCTTGAAAGTATCTCTCCTAATCTTTTCTATAATGCCTATGAAATCTTTCTCTATTGACTTCGAGGAAAGGTAGCATACACCTTCCTCATGATCATTATATTCCCAAAGCCAATCTCTATCTGATTCTTTTTTTTTTTTTTTTTTTTTTTTATACTGACAACACAGGGGAAGGAGAAAGCAAAGGGAAATGTGTTTTGTTTTTGTTTTTCTTGTTATTTTGGAGGGGGCTTCTCCTATAAATTCTAGCTCTGCATAACTTTTCAGGAATATGGCAAGCCCCAAATATCAATGGTTATCTTAAAGAAAAGAGTGTTTTGCTCTTTTGACCTTATCTTTAAGTAGTAACTAACTTAGTACAGTACCCAGAGTGATACTTGCGAAACAAAACAAAAATTATTTCATACCACTTCTCTGCTTAAAACTCTCCAATGTCTTCCCATATCATTCAAAGACAAAGTTTTAAAAATGATATTCAAAGCCATATTTAATCTGGTTCCCATTTTTTTTTTCTGTTGGTACTTCCTCCCACTCATTTCTAGCTTCCTGTACTGCAGCCATTCTATACTTCATTGAGTTTCTAAAAAGCCAAGACATTTCTGCCTTAGTGTTTTTAATGCTTACCATTTCTTCTGACTGGAATATTTATGTCTTCCTCCTTCACTTCTTCAAGGTCTCTGCCCAAGTGTCTGAGAGCTCTTCTCTGACTACCCTAGCCAAGGTAGCAACTCCTCTTTTCCTTGGCATGCTCTATCTCCCCTACGGTGCTTTATTTTTCTCTAGATAGTTCTTTAACATTATCATTTGATATGTAGTATATTTTTGTTCGCTGTTCATCACCCCTCCTTAGAATGAAAGTTCATAAGGGCAGAGATTATTGTTTTATTTTTTTCTTAATTATTGCACACTCAGTAACCAGAACAGTGCTTGGCATATAATAGGCATTCATTAAGTGTGTGGTAATACAATTGAATACATAAATTATTGAACCAAGACTGTTATTTTTCTTCCCTCCTATCGCACCTCCATCTAGCTTGTTCTCTTCTTCCTGCTTAAAAAATCACATACAATAATTCATGTTAGTATAGAATGCTATATATAGTGAAAAGTCTTCCTTTGAATCTTCTGACTCTTATTAAAATTTCTTTATGCATATACAAGCATTATACATATGTTGGCTCTCCTTTACCTGCTTTCTACTGTTAGGGTTTTTTTTTTTTTTCTACTCTTTTTAAATTTGTTTCGTTCTGTCTTCATCTCTCAGTCTGTTTGTTTCTTTATTTTGCCTGGGTGCCCGCCTGCTTTCCATCCTTGATATCTCTCTCCCTTCCCTCTGTCTCTCTTTTTGTTTTTTCTCTCCTCTTTTTCTTCTGTCCCCTCACTTCCTTTTTGCTTTTCTTATTTTTATCCTTCATGACTCTTACTGTATTCTCTGCAATATCTATTCCTTTTATTTTCCTTCTATTTTATCTTTGTGCATAACATGGCTTTGCTTCTTTCTTCTACACCATTGCTTAGCTATTTTAGCTTATTTTTAACCTCTTTCTGTTATATATTTTCTAAGATACAACATTTTTGTGTGTGGTCTTCTTTAATAACCACAATTGCTTTATATATATTTTGAATTATTGTCTGTTGTTAGCACAATCTCAGTAAATTTAGATGATCTGTGTGATTCTTTGTGAGTTGAGCCTTCTCTGCTTCTCCACCAAACTTGCTCACTTGGTTCTCTTACTTGTAACAAAGAAGGGTGATAGCTTTTGCACTTTAGATCATGAACCTCACACTTAGGAAGTGTATCTTTGCTGATGCTTTCTGATATTTGACATGCTAGACCTTCTTGTCACTTCCTCTCATCTCTCCTCACATTTGCCATCTACCAAACTCAGTTTTTGCAGACTTTTTATATATTTATGAATTAAGCTGCCTCTTAGTTTAACTAAATATGGAACTTGCTGGCTTTGAAAATGATTTTTGATGTTTTTAAACTGTGATTTCTTTGAAGAGAAGTATAAAATGCTGATTATTTTATTATGTTCATATAAGAAATGCTTGTTTCTTGTTTTTGACGGTTTTGATCCTTATTAGAATTCTCTAGAAAGCATATTGGGCAAATTTCCTAATTTTTTAATGTTTTGAGTTTTCTGAAGTAAGAGTATTTGGGGCTTTCACTCCAGGAGTAGGGATAAATGTTTGCTGAATCAACTACCCTCTTTCATTGAGTCTCTTATGAAAGAGTTGCCTAGAGAGAGAAATGTGAAGAATATGAAAATACAATTCACATCTAAAGAAATTTTGTTTTGTTACTGGGAGAAGTACTGATGGATTTTACTAATGCCCTTGCTTTATAGAAAGCAATGTTTATTTATGATAACATAACATTACATCAGAGATACAAAGAACCACAGATCTATCTTGCCTAATACACCAACTGAAATATGAAGAAACTGAGTAAGGAGTCTGAAACAGACTTGATCCATAGTTTGAAGGCCACAATGTAGACCAGAAGAAGGTCGTATGTAAAAGTGAGTTGGAGGATCTAGGGAAAGTCGGGTTCTAAGACTGTCCAGACTACATATACCAGTGGGCAGGACAACTGTGTGTATTACAGGTCTGCCTACACAGCCACCTCTTTCTTCATCTTACTTTTGCAGGCTGAAACAGTAAGCTGGATGAGGTAATGGTTCTACATAGGAGGAGCCCCAGGTGTTAATCTTGCTCTATTCTTCTCAAATGCATGCTCTAGTGTGTTAGTCTCTCAAGTATCTTTTTATATGGAACCACTGAGGCAACTACAGCTTTGCATCTGGGCTTGAAGGGTAGGTAAATCTCCTTGTGCCTTTCCATGCTATGTGTTCTAAGCCATGTCTCCATCCAAAGTAACCAAAGAGCTTACCATTGGTGTCTCAAGCAAAAACCCACCTAATTATAATAAAGTGG
Organism: Theropithecus gelada; assembly: GCF_003255815.1. NCBI lineage: Eukaryota > Metazoa > Chordata > Mammalia > Primates > Cercopithecidae > Theropithecus > Theropithecus gelada. Next base: position 130,711,724 of record NC_037676.1, read on the forward strand.
CATTTCGTTTCTTATTTGCCCCTTTCTTTTGCACATACATCTATCTTTCTTAGAGACTTCATTAAAAAAATGTAGGTGGGCCTTGGCAGGATGTAGGTATTCGTGGATTCTGTAAATATCTTCATCAATAGTATCCCCAAACAAATTGTCAGTACATTTCAGCTATCTGTTCCATGTCTCCCCATTTACCAAAGCTAGTTGAGAAATCTCTGTTTTATCATCTATGTGTACAAGTACAGTTTAGCAGGGCACTAGCAGAAATTATCTTCAACTTTAATTGTAGCCACATAACTACTTAAGCAAAATCACATGTTTATCCCTTCCCAATATCTTTAAGTGTTGTTTCAATCTGTGCAGCACATGTATTTTAAGATGTAATGTAGGCTGACCAGGCTGACTTTGGGAATGTTTGGATTATGATTGTATTAAGAGTGCAAGCATGGCCGGGCGCGGTGACTCTCCCAGCACATTGGGAGGCCAAAGCATGCAGATCACAAGGTCAGGAGTTTGAGACCAGACCAGCCCGGCCATCATGGTGAAACCCCATCTCTACTAAAAATACAAAAAAGTAGCCGAGCGTGGTGGCGGGTGCCTGTAATCCCAGCTACTCGGGAGGCTGAGACAGGAGAATTGCTTGAGCTCGGGAGATGGAGGTTGCAGTGAGCCGAGATAGCATCATTGCATTCCAGCCTGGGTGACAGAGTCAGACTCCTTCTCAAAAAAAAAAAAAAAAAAAAAAAAAGAGTGCAAGCAAATAGGCCACAGTGGGAATGGACAAAGCAGCAGGACTGATGAATTCAAAATGGATCCTCTCTTTGGTAGGTGAAACGGCACCTGCTCCTCTTTGAATGTCACTGGAGCCGATTACTCTCCTTTCCCTCTGCGCATTGCTGAGACCACGGTTTCTTGATTAAAAAAAAAAAAAGAAAAAGCAGTTTTGATCCAAACTTTTGAGGGTAAGAATGGAAGGAATGTTTTAGGCAGAGGGAAGTATAGGCAGAGGAGTGCAAGTAAGTGGAAGGATGCATTCAGGATCATCAAATGGCTTGTGTGGCCAGAAGTTCTGAACAGGGACAGGAAATGGTTGGGGGATGGGAGGTGGTAATGGGAGTGGGCAAGGGCTTGGTTTTGAAAGATGTGGACTGACACATTAGGGATCATGGACATTATTCTCTGGAAAATAAAACAGTATTACATGATTTTAAGAATGAGAGTGATATGATTGAGTTTATATTCTGGGAAATGCATTCTTACTAAAATTTTGAGAATGGAATTAAAGGAGATAATATTGGACATAGAATTAATTTTGGAACTATTGTGATAGAGGAATGTGACATCAGTGATGATGACAGCATGTCAGACACTGCTAATCATTTCCTGTACATTTTGTGGGTTAATTCTCATCACAATTCTGAGACAGAGAATATAATTTTCCCTGTTTTATGAATGAAGACATAGATGTCACACAAAGGCTAGGAGGCTGACCTGAGATTCCACTTCAATAAGTCAAACTGTAGAGGTTGAATCTATTCTGGAGTTCAAAACACATGACCTGAAAAAAGCCAGTTCTGTAGCTCATAGATTGCTAGATCAGAAAAGCACCTATTTATTGTATTATTTTATTTCATCTATTGACTCTTTCCAATTTTGATTAGCTTAAAATATAGCTTTTTTTTTTTTTTCAAGGAAATTGTGGAGATAAGTGAGGTAACTGACTTGACACTGAACCTTCTCTTATCCATCCCTGGGAGGTTCCCTGTGGAGTTGTTAAGAAGAAGATGAAAATTTAATCCAGTAAAGATTTTCAAATGAAGGGAGTTCTTCCTCATATTTGTAGAGACTTATGGAAAGCATTGTCCCAGAAGTGTTCTGAAATCCTTGAAGGCAAATGTAAGTCAAACAAATTACACTTAATAGTAGGGCTGATATTCTGCAAATGCAGGAAATTTGGTCTGTTTTCCATTTCCATGAAAAAAAATTAGTGCCCAGTGCTATCTCTATTGGCTAAAAATAAGTTTCCTGAATGTTAGGTTCAAAAGGGGTTACATTTTAGATTATAAAATTAGAATACCATTTAGGCATTCAGTTTTCACAGAAAATGAATTGTCTTTAACCTTTCAATAACTTTAGGATTTTGTTTCTTAAGATAAAATAAGGAATAGATTACTTTCTCAAAACACCTTAAAATAAATTAGGTTACTCTCTTTCCCTCTTCTCTCCCTCTTTTCCCTCTCCCTTCTTCTCTTCCTCCCTCTTCTCTCGTTTCTTCCTCTCTTCTTTTTCTCCTTGCCCCTCTCCCTCCCTCTCTTTTTTGTTTAAGAATTAACTAAAAGCCAGGGCAATTCATTTGAGGGAAGAACGAGCTCCTCTTTCTTCCTTCTTACTCTGTAAAATCTGCTCACTGTTGACAGAATGTTGATTTAGAATTACATTAATTGACAGTGAAAGACTTCATATAATCCTGTTTATATGACCTCCAATAATGTTGAAAGATCAAATAAAAACCTTACCCTGGCAATTTTCCGAAGCCGTCATAGACTAGCAGAAATGATTTAGATGAATGAACTTCCAGTTTCCACAAAATGTGAATTTGCATTTTATATGAAACCTACCTCATCAGTCAACCCACCTGCTCCAAAACGATGACTTCTGTGGGACCTGCTTTTCTTTATAGGCACATTCAAGAAATCCTTAATCATCGTTCTTAACAAACCGCATGTGCTGTTAACTTCCCTAGAAGAATGATCACACAGTTGTAGTGTCATTATTCAAGAGGGACACCAGTTTCAATGTCAGTGCCAACATCCTTCACTAACATCCTTGGCAACAACCCTTAGTTTTGGCTGGGCGTGGTGGTTCACGCCTGTAATCTCAGCACATTGGGAGGCCAAGGCAGGCGGATCACGAGGTCAGGAGATCGAGACCATCCTGGTCAAAACGGTGAAATCCAGTCTCTACTAAAAAAGAAAAAAATACAAAAAATTAGCCAGGCATGGTGGTGGGCACCTGTAGTTCCAGCTACTCGGGAGGCTGAGGCAGGAGAATGGCGTGAACCCAGGAGGTGGAGCTTGCAGTGACCTGAGATCATGCCACTGCACTCCAGCCTGGGTGACAGAGGGAGATTCTGTCTCAAAAAAAAAAAAAAAAGAAAAGAAAAAGGAAAAAATTAATAACTCTTAGTTTTAGCAGAGGTCATCTTAACCTTTTAACATGTAGCTGTTGTAAAAAATGGAGTAAGATCTCTGAAGGGTGCTCTAAAAATGCATAATGAAATTTTAGAGAGTACTGACTTATATTTGACTTGGAGGGCATCTTTTTTTTCATTTTGAGTGATCTGTACCTTTGCTTATGCTGTTTATATAACTTCAACATACTATGCTGTTATGTAAACTTCAACCTTTTCTACTCTCAAAATAATAACTTTGAGGGTCAGATGTTATTTTTTGTGTTGTCTTTGGACAACAGAGTATGGTGTTCTATGATCTGTCTTCAGGTTTCTTGAATGAAATTTTATTTAATTCTCTTTACTCTTTACTTTTGTGACGTCTCAGGACTGCTTTTTGGCATAACAAGAAGTGCCATCATTTTGAAAACTAATTTAAAACTAGAGAAATAGACATATTTTTGGTTGTTACTCTATGAATATATTCTTATTGATAATGTCCAATACTGAAGTTTCAGGATGCAGAGTTTGAACAGAACAGTATATGGAACATATTAGATATCAAATAATATTTGCTTATGGTTGAATAAATATAAAATCCTAGGGCTTTTTCTTTATTTACTTTTTCTACTTCCCAGGCACTAAGTACTATCCTTGCATATAACAGAAAATTACTGTTTTTACGCTTTCACCTAAATGTTTTCTTGCCCAGTAGGCTGTGGCTAAAACCTATTCAAACTTACATTTACATCCAAATACACTGGCTCCGGACAACCCCACCCACACTTTTGCTTGTTGGCTGCTCAATAAAAAATTTAAACCACTGTCAAAATGCCCCATTGTTTTGGAAAATTTTTAACAAGGTGTGTTACACGTGCCATCAAACTAACCTCAGTTCCATCAAACTAGTCTCAGTTCCATGCTGGATCCATCATGCTGTCCTCCTATACTGGCTCACTGTGGCAAAAAAATAAAAATAAAAATAAAAATAATCATTTTTGTAGTTTTCTTTCACTGGATATTTTCAGTGACTCTAGAAGTTGCTCAATAAATGTTTGTAAAATGAATAGTTTTTGCTTATGAGGCTACTTGAAGCCAGATCAATGCTGCCATTGATAACAGTGTCTATCTTTAGAATATCAACGTCATGTCTACAGAGCTGGCTCTTAAAAGTCCTCCTCAGATATTTTGTCCTGCATCACTGGTCTGGATGGAGAATATACATGAATACATTACTTGACAAATTTATTTAGCCTTGAATCTGTTTTTCTTGATGCATTTAAATTGATGGGGAAAGGAATTGATTGAACCCTGTAAAAAAGAAAGAGGCAGGTTGAAACACACAAATTCAAGAATAAGAGCTGGTGCCAATAAAATGCTATGGCAAAACAAACACTATCTCACATCCTGTCATTCTGTGAACAAAGGGATCAGGAGTAGATTGATTCAGAAATTGGAAAAGGGTGGAGAATGGGTTTAATATACCGACCAGGAGTTCTGAAATTGAAAAAAAAAAAAAAAGAGAGAGAGAGAGAGAAGTCTTTAGATGGATACATGTGTTCAGGAAGTTTTTGGTTTCTGCTGGTTTGTTGACCAATAAAGATCTGGCACGTATCTTCCCCATCCTGGGAGCAATGAGGACCCACACTGGCATCAGTGAAGGAGGACCATTTCCTGCAGGGATTGGCTCTAGTGTGCTAGGAACAAACAGTGCTAGGAATCAACAGCAAAATATGTGCAAATGAGATGGAAATAATGGAAGTCAGTGATGTGGATGGCAGAAGGACATTGTTTTAGACAGAGTTGCAAGTGATTGAACAAATCTAGGGTGTGAGCCATGGAGATGTCTGGGAAAACAGTATTCTTGGCAGAAAGAATGTTTTGTGTAAGAAACTCGAGGTGAGGGTGGTCATGGTTGAAATACTAGTGATCTCACAATCTTATGGGGCTATTGTGAGGGTAGCATGTAGCAACATATGTTGCTGGAACAATGGGGCTTAGTCATTTCTTAACAAATGAATGTGGAAAAATGAGAATTCACACTTGCTGATTTCTGAAGAAGTAAAACATAATAAATATATACTTACAGCCAGATTATGTGAAAAACAATTGAATCCTTCAATGATTCAAAAGCCACACACTTCAGAATCTCATCAGGGTTGTCTCTCATCAGAACTGATGTTGGCTGTCAATGTTCAGAACTGTGGAAAGAAAGTCTGATTTATAAAAATCTGTAGCAGGTGGCTGGGTGCAGTGGCTCACGCCTGTAATCCTGACACTTTGGGAGGCCTAGGTGGGTGGATCACGAGGTCAGGAGATTAAGACCAACCTGGCCAACATAGTGAAAACTTGTCTCTACTAAAAAATACAAAAAATTAGCCAGGCATGGTGGCGGGCACCTGTGGTCCCAGCTACTCAGGAGGCTGAGGCAGGGGAGTCACTTGAACTCCAAAGGCAGAGGTTGCAGTGAGCCAAGATCGTGCCACTTCACTCCAGCCTGGTGACAGAGCAAGACTCTGTCTCAAAAAAAAAAAAAAAAAAGAATCTATAGCAGTGTGGATTCTGAAGTAGGCAAAATCATGTCATTTATGATCTTTATCATATTAGTCAGAGTACGTAGCAGTAGCTGCTAAAATAAGCAACCCCCTAAACATTTTCTTCTCACCGTAGAGTTCAGTGCAGATCTTGTTGGTCAGTTAACTCTTCTCCAAATGGTGATTCAGGGATCGAGCCTCTTGCCGTTTTGCAATCCTTCCATCTTCAATGTGCAATCACTGTAGAAAGAGAACAGAAATATGAGCGTGCATATGAAACTCCTAGGAGTGGGCACCTCACTGGTACCAACATTCCATTGTCCAGACCCCTTATATGGCCCCACTAAGGTGCAAAAGGGCTAGAAAACTTAGTTGTCCTCAATATCCGAGAGGAAGTAAAATATTTGGTAAACACATAAGAACACAATTTCCGTGCACAGACTTTATAATCATTATCTCATTTACATCTATGAGGTAGAAGCTTTTGTTTCAATTTATTTCCTGTGAGGACACAGATAAAAGTTCATAGACCTAATGAGTGTCAACAAAGATCCTATCTCAGGCCTATATGATGCTAAGTATTTTTCCACTCAAATATTCACTAATTACTACCTTATAGTTTCTTCTAAGCAATAGGGTATAATATCCAAAAGAGGCTGGACAGAGCAGAGTCCTGGGGCATCTTTCTGCTCTGTCCTTCAGTAGCTTGGCAAATTTGGGAAATGGCCCTGCATTCTCACATGTCAGTTTCCTCATAAGAAATGGGACTACTCAATCATTAAGTTCCCTCCTAAACTGAGAATTCATTATTTTCCTCATTTTTTAAAGTATATCTCTTCAAGAATTACTTCTAAGTTCTTTTAATGGTTCTTACAGGTACTACAGAATATTGGAGAAAATGCTCTGTTAGAATTATATCCATACAGGATACTCAGCACCTTCTAAGTTCCCTGATTCTCTCTTTCATTTGAAGAATTGTCCATTTGTTAGCAGACCCCACTGTCAAAGAGGAGTCCCCCCATTTCCTCTTGGTTTAGGGAAGCGTCTAGTATGGCTTGTGTTCAGCAACCCCTTGTCTCTTTTCCGGAGCACCCTGGGAATATAACTTGCCAAATCGCTTTCACCCTAAAATTGGCATGAAATGTGCCCATCCGGGCTTCAGAGAGGCTTAACTAATAAAGCAGGAGGTTGCTGAGGAAAAGCAGATACTTGTGCTACTCAGGAACTCCCTGTGCCAAGAGCCCGCCCTCCTGGCTCCCCTGGGGAAGCTGAGGTTTTGCAGGTTTAAAGTCAAAGCTGCAAGTATGGCCCTCAGCCAGCTTCCTGGAAAGGGGATAAAAGTCTCCATTAGAATCGTTTCTCACTTATCTTCACCATCGCTTCTACATCTGGCTGGAGCAGAACTTGCTTTCTCCTCTTCCTCCTCCTCTCCTCCTCTTCTCCTCCTCCTCCTCCTCTCCTCCTCCTCCTCTCCTCCTCCTCTTCTCCTCCTCCTCTCCTCCTCCTCTCCTCCTCCTCTTCTCCTCCTCCTCTCCTCCTCCTCCTCTCCGCCTCCTCCTCTCCTCCTCCTCCTCTCCTCCTCCTCTCCTCCTCCTCTCCTCCTCCTCTCCTCCTCCTCTTCTTCCTCCTCTCCTCCTCCTCTCCTCCTCCTCCTCTCCTCCTCCTCTCCTCCTCCTCCTCTCCTCCTCCTCCTC